>NC_065443.1:169929137-170236137 GCF_917563875.1 Diabrotica virgifera virgifera | reverse complement strand
CAATATTAAATGATTTCGGGAGCCAATAGGTATTCACGGCGTCAGAACAACCTACCCAAAAGAGCCGTCGCAGACTGCAGACGTTTTATCGGCAGATAGTTTGCCTTGAAACTAATTTTTCGGCCAAATATCGGCCGACAGTTTAATCAGTATGAGCTAACTAGGACTTGCGCACACACGACGATTGTTTATCGGTCGATAGTTCAATTATCTCCTAGTTTTGGTATCCAATACTTGTGCCGTGCGAATATTTTTTAACATTTTGCGAGAAAATAGCATCGTCTAATTCACAATCGTTAATTATAGAAACCTGCATGGCCCAATTAGCATAACTAGTTCATTGAAGGTGACTAAGATCATTCGATAAAAGGCGAAAAACTTTTTTGGGTAATCAAGCAATTTAGAATACATTGTGTAGAAGTTTCCACTTAATAATCTGTCACTGAGAATTCCATCCATCGCCAGAAGAAAGCCTTCCTTAGGTGTATCCATTCATTTTAGTTTCTTGTTTTTTGCATCCATTCGTGACCAGCCATTCACTTGATGTCATCAGTCCATCTTGTTTGAGGTCTGCCTCTACTTATTTTGCTAGTCGTTGGTCGCCATTTAAGAATTTACTTCGTCCAACGGTTGTTTTCCATTCTTCCTATGTGCCATGACAGTTCCATTTTAACATGACAATCTTCTGGATCCCGTCTGTTACTTTTAACCGTCGCGTCGTCTTATTCCTTTCACTGTAAATTGGATGCACTCAATACTCTCGGAATCTCTTCTTGGATTTCCTCCTCCATTATATGAGAGAGATAATAACATTTTTGGATAATTTTTTCATTGTGCGACTACTAACTTCAACAGTCAAATAAGAACTTTAGTACTAAATCGTTCGAGAATAGTCGGTCGGCTGTTGATATCGTGCGCACTCTTCACCAACCCGACTGTTTAGTTGGCTCGGTATGCGCACTAACAGCCCATCCCGACTAAACTATCGGCCGATAAATAGTCTGCAGTATGCGGGGCTCCGCTTACTGCAGTGTTTTAATTTTTGAAGGAACGAACAAGTGTCATTATTTTGCTTTAAAAGTTCGAAGGGTTCGTCAAATTTAGTAGTTGCTGTATCTAATAGGTAATAGTAAAAGTTTACTTTAAAATGTATTTTCGCGTTAGTTACTAATTCACCTTCCGCCTCCTATTTAAACAAAAAACATAACTATTTTATGTTAAAACAAAGTAAAGGACCCGCTCTTTGGTGCTCGGCGCCCCTAACATCCCGGCGCCCGTGTGCACCGCACACCCTGCACAATAGGTAAAGCCGCCTCTGTGGGACACATATGATAAATCAGCACCGTTACTCCCTGCTGCAGTACATATTGCAAGGTACAGTCAAAGGTAAGCGAAGACCTGGTAGAGGGAGAATATCAATGGAACTGTTTCGAATCGCAGCTAGCAAGGTTACGATTGCTATATGATTTCCAACATTCGAAACGGATAAGAACCAAAAGAAGAAGATGGCATGAAAATGAAAGTGTATTAATACTTTTGATTAAAAACTTTATAGATTCTAATCTATAAAAGATTAAATTTTCAAAAATAAATACTTGAACCTTTGTTTTATTTTGTTAACCTGTTGTTATATATCTGTTGAATAGAACTCTATTTTGAATCTAGAATTTTAACAAATCCTAACTTTCATTAAAATTTATTGATCTTATATCTTCAATAAATATTTATTTCTATAGAAAAATGTAAAATATATTGAGTTTGTTTAATATATATAGCTGTGTAACAGCGTAGCAAGGGGCTGCGTGCTAGACATGACATGGCTAACTTCAAGCCAGTCAACATGGTTGTCACTTGTATGATTTATTGTATGTAAGATGTTTAGTAAGTTTTATAAAAATATATAAGTTTACTCAATACTATGATTGTTTGACTTATAACTAGAGACTGGAAAATATGCACTAAAAAATGTCTAAAATATGCATGCAATATGCATTTTAAAACAAGCTGAATATGCACAATTAACATGCAAATATGCATTTATATATGCACTTATTTTTATATGAATAATTTTATGGTTTACGTTAAATACATAAATAAATAAAAAATAATAAAAATAAATAAATAGGTTTGAATTTAAACCAAATTGTATTATTATTTCTTAATATATTTTTTTAACTTCAGGTTTTGTGACAAATAAAACGGCAAAATATTTTATTTTGACCACAAGATAAATAAGAGTACAATAAAATAAATGTACATATTTTTATTGTTACAATATTGATTCATATTTTCTAAACTAATATTATAAAAAGAGTACAATAAAACAAATTTACATATTTTTATTGTTACAATAAATAATCATATATATTGATTCATATTTTCTAAACTAATATTATGTCTTCTATCTGTTAATATTTGTTTATAGGCAGAAAAAGATCTCTCAACGTCACAAGATGTAATTGGGGCATACTTAAACTTTGCTATTAGAGACGGATCCATATTAATATTTTCATCGAAGTTTCCAAAATTGATTATATTATTTATTGAACGCAATAAAGTGAAACCCTCATTTTTGTTTAAAACGTCATCAAGTTTATCTTTAATTTTTACTCCAATTTCCCCATTCAGATTTGTTATTTTCTGTTTAACCGAATCAACAATAGACATACTATTGTGAAGACATAAATTTTGAGCCTCTAATTTTGTAATTGAACTTTCAATGATATCGAAATTCGATTTTATATACAACAATTGATTTTTAATAGACTTTTCTTTAAAAATATTTTGACAGTTATCAATAGCGGTACAAGTCGGATCAAAACTTGAAATAACGCTTTTGATGTCGTCGTAGTGTTCAGATAAAAATATAGCACTTTTAAGCCAAGTTCCCCATCTGGTTAATACTGGTTCTGGTGGTAAAGGAATATCGGGAAGCATCTCCCTATATACCTGTACACGTAGTGGTGCTTTCAGAAATACTTTTTTTACATTATTTATTAAGGTGTTTACATTGGGAAATTCAATTCTAACTTTCTCTGCAACTCTGTTTAGGCCGTGCGCCAAACATGTACAGTGAATTAAATTAGGGAAAAAGATTTTAAGATTGGATGCAGCTTTCATCATATATGAGGCGGCATCACTAAGCATTAATAATATTTTTTCAAATGGTACTTGATCAGGTAAAAAAAAATTTGTTAGGGATTCGTTAACAAATCTAGCTATTGTAGCATAGTTTGTTTTTTCCAAACATTTTACACTAATTAAGTATGAGTTTTTAAAATCGCCAGAGTCGTTAAGAACTCCAACAATTAGATTCGCAATTTGTCGACCCTTTGTATCCGTTGTTTCGTCGACGGAAATCCAAAGATATTCGGCTTTTAACTGATTTTTAATACTCGTCATCACATCTTTGTAACATGCACTGACATATTTTTTCCGAAGAGTTGAAGAACTTGGTATTTGAGCTGGTTTATCTTTAATCTTGCAATAAGTTTTTAAAAAGTTTTGACACGATTTATGTTCTAACTTGTGCAGAGGGATATTGCAGTTCAAAAAAAAATGGCATAAATCCTTTGCAAAGGTTTCTTGCCCAACTGACGTATTCTGAATCTGCAAACTGTTCTGTAGAATCTGCTGGCGAGGTTTATTATCATTTTTTGATAGCTTAGTTTGGTGAAGTGAAGTTTTTATGTGTTGAACTACTTGGAATTTCTTTTGACATGGAATCTGGAATATAATGATAATGATGTTTTAGATGTTTTCGTAAATAGATACCTACATTAAAATGATCAAACTTTTTAAACCTCCCCCAATTTTTTTTTATTTCTCAAAGTGAAATTGAAATCGTCAAACAATAAAGTACAGTCAGTGTACCGTAGTATACAGGGTGGGCCACTCTCAACACCTCGCTCTGTATAAGCCAAACCGTTGCGAACTTTAAAAAACAGTTTTTGAAGAAATGGGACGGTTTGTCATTTTAGAATAGACAGACACATAGATGTGCAAAGAAGTTTGATAAGTTTAAAAATCTATTGAAGTGGAGAACTTACCTTTTTATCACAAATGGTGCAAAACATACTTTCACTGTCGATAACTTTTAGATGATTGTTACTTCCAATCCAACTTCTGAGAAGACTTGATTTTTCCCTTGCTACTTTAGGCATTTTCACAATAATAATAAAATGATTTTTTTACACAGTATAGTCAATAACTTGCAATCACAAAAGTTGAATAATCGGCGATTGATTTAAGACTAACCATTCATAAAATAAAATAATCTATCCTACCCTTAAAATGCTTAAAATTTCGTTTTGGTTGGTTTTCCCAGAATAATTCATAGTTGGCCGACACCAGCAGAAAGTACAGGTAATATTTGTAATGTTATTCAAAATATAATCGGTATTTACTTAGGTAATTTGTAAATTCTGAGAAGTCTATAAATCTTAAATATCCGGATAATGATACCTGCAGCTATAAATAACGCCCATTATGTTTATGGGTACAACAACAAAGGAGCTTAACAGCAAAATATTTACTTTCACATTTTATTTTAATGGATGTTGATGTTACTAATATATACCTTATTTTTAAATGGGGTAGAGTAAATTCCCATCAAAATATGCATTTATATGCTCTTAAATCTCCAAATATGCAAGGCATATGCATTTATGAAAAACATGAGAAATATGCAGCATATATATGCATATGCATTTTGCATATAATCCAGTCTTTACTTATAACCCATTAAATAAAGTAGTTTAAACATGGCGCAGTCAAACAGCTAGTTGGGTTACAGTTTACAGTCGAAAAGCTAAATTTATAGCAACTTGTACACGAGGTACCATACATAACCTACAATGGCAGTGATGGGAATAAATGTAAAATTACCACCAGATTTTGACCTGCAGGATCAAAATGCTGCAAGCGAATGGAAGTTCTGGAAGACTAGTTTCGAAGATTATTTACTAGCAACGGGACAAGACCAGTCAGCAGATAAAATGAAAATGTCAATTTTAAGAAATATAATTGGGGCTGAGTCTGCCAAAATTATGTCCACATTCGAGATCCCAGAAGCCGAAAATAACAAGTATGACTTGATGATATCACTAATCGATAAGTATGTTAATCCAAGGATGAATGAATCATTTGAAAGATACAATTTTATCATGAGGGTCCAGAAAGAAGGAGAGTCGTTTGAGCAGTTTCTTACTAGTTGTAGACATTTGATTCGAACATGTAATTATAATGAAATTGATCCAGAACAAACAGCCGAAGATAAAGCTCTGAGAGACAAAATATTAATGGGCATCAGAGATCCAGTTACTAGAGAAGCTCTATTGAGAGTGGACAAACTTACCCTACAAAAAGCCATCGAATTTTGTAGAACTAGTGAACAAAGTAAGAACCAAAATTTGAAATTTCATACCGAAAGAAAAGATGTAGACATAGGAGAAGTTCGTAAAGATAGGTACCAGGGCCATAGAAATTATAATAACTCTAGAAGTAAAGCGAATACCAATGAAAAATTCAAGTGTAAAAGATGTCAATCAACTCATGGGGCCAGAGAATGTCCAGCGTATGGAAAGAAATGTAAGAAATGTGGGCTTTTAAACCATTTTGCAAAGTCGTGTAGAGTGAAGAATATTGATGTCATAGATGAAGATAGCAGTGATGGATCAGCTGATAGTTTTGTAGGAAATGTCAATAAAGTATACCAAAATGTAAGTAGTCAAAATATTTGGGATGAAATTATAGAAATTGAAAACAAGAGAATTAAAGTAAAACTTGACACAGGTGCAGATGTAAGTATAATTCCATTAAAAATTTTTAAGAAAATTGATAAACAATTTAAAATTAGGGATAATCATTATGTACTGAAAGGGTTTGAGGGTACTCAGGCTAAAACAATGGGTGTCGTAAATTTATTTTGTAAACATAAAAATAAGTATGTTTACGAGGATTTTACAATTATTAATGGGGCAACTCGAGTTCTTTTAAGTGGTAAATTATGTATTGATTTGGGGTTAGTTAAACGAATCAACAATATTGAGAGTTGTGGTACTTTAGAATTAGCAGAAAGGGATAAATTTATAAACCTTAACCCTGAAGTTTTTAGAGGTCATGGTAAATTTTGTGGTAAACATAGGATCACTACAGTAGACAATTTTGAGCCAGTAAGTTACCCACCTGTAAATGTACCTGTCGCAATTAGAGATAATTTAAAAAATGAATTAGATAGGTTGACAAAAAGAGGGGCAATTGTCAAAGTTAACGAAATTGACCCCAGAGCAAGCATAAACCGCATTGTTATTGTGGAAAAGCAAAATGGTAAGTTACGTTTATGCTTAGACCCATTAGATCTAAACAAACAAATAGTCCGCAAACCAAGAGTAGTACATAAATTGGAAGATGTTTGTGCACAAATGATAGGTAAAAAGATATTTTCTGTATTTGATCTCTCTGAAGGGTATCATCATTTAGAACTTGACGAGACATCATCATGGAAATGCTGTTTTGCAACTTCTTATGGAATTTTCAGATATAAAGTATTGCCATATGGATTATCAAATTCCCAAGATCTGTTTCAAGAAGTAGTAGAAGATAAATTTAAAGGTATAGAGAATTTATTGATTTGTCATGATGATATGATTGTTATGGGAACAACAAAAGAAGAACATGATACAACTGTTAAAAAAGTGTTAGAAAGGGCTAAAGAAGTAGGAGCAAAGTTTAATGGGGACAAATTTCAATATTGTCAAGAAGAGGTCAGATTTATGGGTCAAGTTTTTTCACATAAAGGGATGCAAATAGATCCTGACAGAGTGGAATCACTTTGTAAACTTGAAAAACCAAATAGTAAAGTAGAATTACAAAGAATTTTGGGCGCATTTAATTACGTTAGACGGTACATTCCGAACATGGCTGAACATATTCAACCTCTTTGTCAATTACTTAAAAATAATGTAGAATGGGTGTGGCTCCCGTCACATCAAAAATGTTTTGATAATTTAAAGAACATAATTTGTAAATCACCAGCGTTAGTCCCTTATGATCCTAATCAAAAAATTATTTTACAATGTGATGCATCTAAAAATGGTTTAGGTGTTTGTATGTTCCAGAAATATGATTCTATTTTAAAATTAGTAGCTTGTGCATCACGAAATATGAATGATAGTGAAATAAATTATAGTCAGACTGAGAAGGAACTATTGGCAATTTATTATGCTACTCAAAAATTTCACAATTTTATTTATAATTTTGATGTTGACGTTCAATCAGATCACAAACCTATAATCTCCATTATGAAGAAGCCAATTTCCAAAATTGGATCAGTTAGACTCCAACGTTTAAGGCTTAAACTTCTCAAGTACAGATTAAATGTATATTTTGTTCCTGGGAAAGACATACATTTTGCTGATATGCTATCTAGGTCCAGTTTAAATATAGAGACACATGACCCAGAAATGTTTGAAATGGTCCACTCAGTGAGTAAACATTTACCTATGAGCCAGGAAAAGCAATCTGAGTTAAGACTAGCTACTAGCCAGGATGAGGCATTAGCAGTAATTTTTGATTTTTATTATAATGGGTGGCCAAAAGAAAAAAATGTTCCTCAAGTGTGTAAAAAGTACTATGGTATAAGAGATTCACTGTATTTTGAAGCTGGCATCGCATTTATTGATGACAAAATAATTATTCCGAAAAAACTTAGGCTTGACATGATAAAATTGCTTCACAAAGGCCATATAGGAGTCAGTAAAACTATAAACAAAGCCAGGAGTATATATTATTGGCCAGGACTTAATGATGATGTGACAAACTATATAAAAAAATGCAGGATATGTGAGAAATACAGACCAAATAATTTTAAAGAACCAATGATGCCTTATGACATTCCCAGACTAAGATTCAATAAAGTTGGTACAGACATTTTAGAGTATGGTTCAAAAGCATATTTAGTAATTGTAGACTATTTTTCGCATTGGTTGGACATTTCAATATTAAAAGATAAAACCTCCAGTTCAGTAATCAACTCATTTCAAGATACTTTTAGTAGATTTGGATATCCAGAAATTTTAATTGCAGATAATCTACCATTTACTTCGGTAAAATGTAAAAATTATTATAGAGAAAAAGACATTACAATTATGACATGCACTCCACATTACCACCAGAGTAATGGACTTGCAGAAAAAGCAGTCAATATAAGCAAACAAATTTTAAGAAAGAGTAATGAGGAAAATGTTGATTTTAGAGATTTGGTGATGGAATATAATAATACCTGCATAATAAATCTTGATGCATCTCCAGCTCAAATTTTACAGAGCAGGATCCTGAGAGGACAATTACCAACTACAGCTAATAAATTAGAACCTACAATCCAGAAACAAGTATATAAGAATTTATGCAAAGAAAAAGAGAAATTACAAGTACGTTATGATAAGACAGCACGAAGAAAACCAGTAGAGTTTAGAAAGGGAGATAGGGTAGTAATAAGAAGTTCAAAAGATAATTATTGGCGTAAAGCAATTGTGTTAGAAAAGGCCAATGAACCTAGATCATATTGGGTGAAAAAAGAAGATAACAATAAAATTATTAGACGGAATTCACACCAAATGAAACATTCATACACCACAACACTTGAAAAAGAACTCATTTTAGAACCCGAGTTGTACCCTGATATTCAGTCACAAAGTGTTCATAAAGATACCACTCACATTAACGTAAATGATAGTGTTAATAAAACCATTAGTTGCCCAAGCCCAAATGTAAAATCAGTACCTACATTGAGTCATAAAGTCAACCCAAATATTGAGACTTCTAACAGTTATAAGACGAGAGTTGGTCGTAATATAAAGACCCCTTATAGATATCGATCTTAGGGGGAAGGTGTTTAATATATATAGCTGTGTAACAGCGTAGCAAGGGGCTGCGTGCTAGACATGACATGGCTAACTTCAAGCCAGTCAACATGGTTGTCACTTGTATGATTTATTGTATGTAAGATGTTTAGTAAGTTTTATAAAAATATATAAGTTTACTCAATACTATGATTGTTTGACTTATAACCCATTAAATAAAGTAGTTTAAACAGAGTTTAATAAATGAGTTACTGATATTTTAAGTCTGATCATTGTAATTAGTAGTAACAATTTAAAATTATTTACGTAATATTCCTTTTTACAACTTATTGTAATAACTCAAGCTTCAATAAACTGTTCTTTTCTATATTCGTTTGGGTCAAAACATCAATAATCTATATCTCAGAATATTACTTAGAGTTGTTTTTAATAAATAAAACCCAACATACAACTTTAATGATGAAAGTTTAATCAAATATCAATCCCACAATACATAAATTATCAATCCAAAGAAGCGACAAGATAAATTCAAATTCAAAATACAAGTGAAGTTAGACCTTTCTTCACATTTTTGACACGTTATGTCAAAATAAAGGAAGTTTTATTAAAATAAAGGTGTCCTCTAATTTTCCTTAAATACAGGCGGCCTGTATTTTATTAAAAGACAAAAATAAAAGACGCAATACTGCGCATGCTTATATGTCAAAATAAAGGATCTTTTATTACAGGTCGACTTAAAAGACGTTGGCAATAGAGAGTTATTAGAGAGATATCGAAACCCCATTTAACATCGTCCTTTAATAAAAGATCCTTTATTTTGACATATACGCAAGCGCAGTATCACATCCTTTATTTTTGTCCTGTAATAAAATACAGGCCGCCTGTATTTAAGGAAAAATAAAGGACAAAAATCTTTTAATAAAGGATCCTGTATTTTGACGTAACGTGTCAAAAATGTGACATATTTGTCAAATTATGTGAAGAAACAAGAAAAGAAAGTCGTCTAACTTCACTTCTATTTATGTTTTTATCACATCTGGATATTTTTGATCTAAGTTGAAGTTTTATTTATTAAAAAGAACTCCAACTCCTAAATAAAGGAATAACAGTTTATTCTCAGATATAGATTATTAATGTTTTGACCCAAATCAATATAAAAAAGAATATTTAAGACCATTGAGTTATTAGAAAAAGTTTGTAAACAGGAATTTAAATATAATTTTTGTAAATAATTTTAGTGTTTAATAATTACCTACAATAATCAGACATAGAATTTCTTTACAACTCATTTAAACTCCAGACATTTTTGTATATAAATAAATATTTTTATTACAGATATATAAGATGTACCTACCTAATTTCAATTAATTTGAATGCACAAGTATCATACTTGAGACATTGTGGAAAAGTTTAGGATTTGTTCAAATTCTGCATTCAAAGGTAGAGTTCAATTCAACAGATATATAACATAAATGGTATTAAAATATAAACGGGTTCATACAATAAAACAAAGATTTAAGTGGTTTAAATATTTATTTTTGAAATTTTTTATCCTTGATGTATTAGAATCTATATCGTTTTGAACCAAAAGTATTACACTTTCGTGCCATCAGCTTTTGTTTATTTAAATATACTGTCAAAATAATTCATCCACCATAAAGCTAATTCATCTATTATTTTTGTCCTTTAAAACACAGTTTTGGGCTATGTCGGCTCCATCTTTGTTGCCGAGCCACAAATCTTCGAGGGTACAAGGATAGTTTCTGCATGTAAGAAGATGTTCCATATTCTGTATTTTTCCATAGTCACAGTTCACATCAGCTTGGTCTATTTTCCTCCATTTTATAATGTTTGATTTTACTGGAGCGACCCCTGGTCTTATCCTATTTATAGTTTTCCGTGTTTTAAAGTCTAGGTCTAGAGATTGTCTGGTTCATTGAACCTAGGGAAGAGGAAAATACTCATCCTGCACTGTTCCAAGGAAGCTTTTCCTGGATTTTAGTCGCTTTTGTGGCGTTCAAGCTTTGTATAGGGCATTCCACTCATCCACAATCTGTTTAATTTTCTATATGTGCTCTGCAACGCATCTGTGTATCAACGGTTCTACAAAACCCGTTAAAACAAATTGTTCATACATTTTTGCTAGTTGTGGAAGTCCTTTTAACGGAAAGTGATATAACATATTTTAAAGGATACGTAAAATCAAACATTAATATGTATTTATAAATTTATTAAAAAACTGCTAATAATAAAATACTTAACATCAGACACCAATATTAAACTATATATATACTATACCTATTTATTTATAACTTTACTAGCAAACTGCAGTCCAATAAAAATAAAATTATCAACATTAACCATTTAAACTTGCCTTAAATTGCGAATAATTTTACCACAAACAAACACACACAAAATGTAGTTGCACTAGATTTGCTCCTGTTTGAAAATGTACTGCCACAGCATGTTCGATTTGGCGAATGGATTTAGTGTCGGCAGTCATAAATATAAACCCAAATAAACAACAAAGCTTGTTCGATTAAATCGCACCACCTTCATATTTGTTAGTGCAAATTTCAATGAAACTGTAAAACTAGTAAAACTGAACAAGCTCATATTATTCTTTAAATATAACTTGCATCTTATTTCACATATTAATATTGGAAATCTTCTCTTCAAAATACAAAATGTTCTTTCAATAACAGCTCTTGAAGCAATTTGTGATTAATTACACAGCACTTCAACTGCTCCCTAACAGATACATTGTCCATAAATTCTCCATTTCGTATACCCATAATATGCAAAAGTATTTAACAACTCCTTAACTCCCTTATAACATAGTATTTCTAATTTCACTTTCATGTTGTACTATGGTTTAAGTATTATGGGTTATGTTGTTCTTTAAATGACAAAATAATTAAATTCAACGTTTTACTCTTTTCAATGATCTTATTCTTAATTGTCTTGTTCTTACTCTTATTTTAATTTTTATCTCTATAATAAGGTCTTATTCACTCTTCTATGGTCTTATTTATACGAGATTACGATTACAAATAGAATTTTATTTATAGGTTATAAGGTTATTTTTATATTTACAAAAATATTTAATGTCATTTGTCAAAATAAAAGATCCCTTAAAACTGCTTTTCGATAACTCTCATTACACATGTCCTGTATTTGTCCTTTATTAAAAGATCCTGTAATAAAGGAACTTTTAACTCCGAGTTTCGATATCTCTCTATTGCCAACGTCTTTTAAGTCGACCTGTAATAAAAGATCCTTTATTTTGACATATAAGCATGCGCAGTATTGCGTCTTTTATTTTTGTCTTTTAATAAAATACAGGCCGCCTGTATTTAAGGAAAATTAGAGGACACCTTTATTTTAATAAAAGTTCCTTTATTTTGACATAACGTGTCAAAAATGTGAAGAAAGGTCTAACTTCACTTGTATTTTGAATTTATCTTGTCGCTTCTTTGGATTGATAATTTATGTATTGTGGGATTGATATTTGATTAAACTTTCATCATTAAAGTTGTATGTTGGGTTTTATTTATTAAAAACAACTCTAAGTAATATTCTGAGATATAGATTATTGATGTTTTGACCCAAACGAATATAGAAAAGAACATTTTATTGAAGCTTGAGTTATTACAAGAAGTTGTAAAAAGGAATATTATGTAAATAATTTTAAATTGTTACTAATTACAATGATCAGACTTAAAATATCAGTAACTCATTTATTAAACTCAATATATTTTACATTTTTCTATAGAAATAAATATTTATTGAAGATATAAGAGATTGAAGATATGATCAATAAATTTTAATGAAAGTTAGGATTTGTTAAAATTCTAGATTCAAAATAGAGTTCTATTCAACAGATATATAACAACAGGTTAACAAAATAAAACAAAGGTTCAAGTATTTATTTTTGAAAATTTAATCTTTTATAGATTAGAATCTATAAAGTTTTTAATCAAAAGTATTAATACACTTTCATTTTCATGCCATCTTCTTCTTTTGGTTCTTATCCGTTTCGAATGTTGGAAATCATATAGCAATCGTAACCTTGCTAGCTGCGATTCGAAACAGTTCCATTGATATTCTCCCTCTATCAGGTCTTCGCTTACCTTTGACTGTACCTTGCAATATGTACTGCAGCAGGGAGTAACGGTGCTGATTTATCATATGTGTCCCAGATACTGCAGTTTTATGCGTTTAATGGTAAACACAATCTCCAATTCCTTCTTCATTCCTCCTTGTTCGTGATCCATTTCATGCCATCAGTATTTGTTTATTTAAACATTGCCAAAAAAATTAATAAAAACCAGCATAAAGCTTAATTCTTCTATTATCTTTTTGTATATCGGGAAGTTTATCTGACAGATTAGAGGTCTTTTTATTTTCAGATAACTAATTATTGGGAAGTTTATATAACAGTATCCTTAGTATCTGTCTTTTCAGCTCCGGATAACTAGTTAACGGGAAGTTTTTCTCTGTCAGATATCTATTAGTATCTAATCTGTCAGATAAACTTCCTGATAACTAGTTATCCAGAGGTGAAAAGAAAGAAAGAGGGCCATAATGGATAAAAGATCAAACGCCAATAGCATGTATGTATATATTTATAAATTTATTATTTAAAACCTGCTAATGATCATAAAGTACTTAAAATCAGTCACCAATATAATATTTATATTTATTTATAAATTTATTAACAAACTGCAGTCCAATAAAAATAAAATTAGTTTAAGTGCTAGCTTTAAATGTCGAACAATAATTTTAAACAAACACACACACAATCTAGTCGCATTAGATTAGCTCCTGGTTGAAAATGTACTGCCACAGCTTCTATATCAATATCAACAGCACGCTCATTTGCCAGTATTTCAACGTTTTCTCTATTATGTACTACTGCAATATGTAAAACTGAACAAGCTGATATTATTCTTTGAATAAAAGGTAACTTGCATCTCATTACATATGGTAAAATGGGAAATCTCTTCACAATACCAAATGTTCTTTCAATAACAATTCTTGAAGGGATTTGTGATGGATTATAAAAACACAACTTCTGTCTGAAAATTCTCGAATGGTGTCATTCGGTAGTTGTAGTTGAGGAATGGATATCCACTATTCCCTAATAATATATTCTCCAGAAATTCCCCATTACATATACCCATAATGCAAAAGTATTTAAAAACTCCTAAAATAGTATTTCCAATTTATTGCACTTCCATATTATTGAACGATGAGTATTATGGGATATATTATGTTGTTCTCTAAACATCTTTAAATGACAAAATAATTAAATTTAACGTTTTATTCTTCAATTATCTTATTTTAATTTATATCGACAAATGGAATTTTATAGGTTATTTTTATATTTACAAAAATATTTCATGTCATTTGTCAAAATAAAAGATTCTTTAACTGCGTTTGCAATACCACTCTTTTAGACCCGTCCTGTATTTGTCCTTTATTAAAGTATCCTGTAATAAAGGATCCTTTATTTGCCGGTGGCAATAACTCTCTAATAACTCTCTAATAGGTATTTAGTCCATTCCGAAGTTGTAGTTTGTTTTGACATTTCCGTTTTATTTAACCTAACCTATGTTTTGTGTTTTGTTGTTTGGTTGTATACAAGGAGTTGTATATAGGGCTTTTCATCGATTGTCATTTGTTTCGAGCTTCTGTCATGTGTCACATAATATTAATATATCTACGTCATACGTCTTTGGTTTGTATCATTAGGGAGTTTTTGTTGCTACGTAACGTACGCATCTCCGTATACGTAAAGCCACTAACGTGTCGTAGAGGATGAACGTTAAAATAGGTAGTTTTTGTGACTGCCTTAACGTAACGTAAAGCAAATCGTAAAGTAATTTTTAAATTCCGTTGACATTAAAAAAATAAAACAATGTTCACACAATATACAATTAATATACAAATGTAAAAAAAGATAAATGAATGATGAAATTGTATGGTTTTTATTGCTTCTATTTAAATATAAAAATATAATTTTTCCTTAGGTTAAAATTTTTTAATTTTTGTTTATACCTACTTTTTAGTTGTAAATTATTGTACCTACATCAGAATTCCAGTATAATGTAAATAGTTTGTTCATATTTATTTGAAAATTTTACAGAAATTAGGTCATTTATTTATCAAGTTATTAATTGTGGTGATCACAGTATTTCTTAAATTAATACAAGATTTAGATCCTTAGTCTCAGCATCCGTATGGCTTGCAAATTGTAGAAGCCTCGGAGGTGTAACCAGAGAAGGTTCCCATTGTTTTCATTCTGGTGGGATGTAGAATAGCATTATGTTGTTTTATGTGCCATTAGAGTGAAAACTTAGTCTTTTTTCTTAATACAAGATTTGTTTGTTTTGCTTTATTAATAGACAACTTGAAAGCAATAAAATTTTAAATCTATTATGAATTTCCAATTTCCAATTACAAACACAGAATAATTTTACTCAATTAGACTAAACCAATAACCAATATAACCTTAAATATTTATAAACGGGTAGTACGCTGATGAAATGTTCATTTGGTAGCCATTGGTAGGTAATCGCCAATCAGGCAAGATCCTCGTGTGTATTCGGTGACTTTCGTCTCGATAGGGATGCGTTCTCACGTACGTATCAGAGCGCTACTTTAGGTAATACGCATCGAGATACGGGAGTTCAACCATTAATGCGCAAGCGTATATGTCAAAAAGATGGGTTACGTTTACGTATTTGTGTGCACAAAAACTCCCTATCGGCACTACCAATAACGTATGATGTAGATATATTAATATTATGTGACACATGACAGCAGCTCGAAACAAATGACTGTGAATGAAAAGCCCTATTGAAATTGAATTGATTCTTGTTTCATTGAATTATTGAATATAGAGGAGTTGTTCTGAGTTGTATATTGAAATTGAATTGTTTCTTGTTTCATTGAATATAGAGGAGTTGTTCTGTTGCAAGTTGTTCTAGTTTTGTTGTTTTAAAATCTGAGAAAAACTATTTATAGATAATGGTGAACTTAAACAAGAAATGGGCATGCAGTTTGCTGATTACTTAATTGTGTACTCACAACACATAGGTACAGGCATTAGGCAAATACATACCATTTAGAGGATACTTCATTCAAATTGGAGGACTCTGCGATATTGGGCTTCCTTAAGGCCGCGTCTCACCATCAAATAATTTGATCAAACAGTTTGAGCAAACTCCGGAAGTACGTCAAAGTGACGTCACAATTGCAGTTTTTTGAAATTCTAAAAATCTGTGCTCTCACTATCAGTCTAGTTTGATCCAATTTTTTGTATTAAGTTGTCTAACTTGTTTGTACTTTATTTAAAATTAAAATTTTTCATTATTATCCACAATGAACACTCAGGATGTGACGTCACTAACTGTCACTTTCAGTTTGCTCAAACCAGTTTGATCAAATTATTTGATGGTGGGACGCGGCCTTTAATAGTTTACCAGACGTAGACACTGTCTTTTTCTTGGTAGAAAATGACACCTGTTTCACCCTTTCTGAATTTTCTCAAGTCTCATATTTGGATCAACGTGAAATTTGTTGGCTTTCACAGCTTTAATTTGATTAATGGCTGTCATTAAAATATCTTCACTGTTGCATTTTTGACCTAATGCAATTACTTACAGTGCTGAGCAGATAGTATCTTATGTAATTTCTATCTATCCCTCGGTTTTTGATTTGTGCGTAGGTGCTGAAGACTCCAGTTCTTCCCAAATATCACTGCTTGGAACTTAATTATTTAGTGTGACTCATGTAATACAAAGGTAGTAAATGTGCTGGCAAATATTTGATTGAATTAAAGATTTGATTGAATTTAATTTAATAAAATAATCAAGGCAAGTACATGAGTAGGTATGGTAGCATATTTTACATAGTATGTAGCTGACAAGATAACATACATTAACAGTTTCTCTGTAACAGTACATATTTTTGAGTTTGTTTTATTTTTAATTATCCATTTTTCAAATTCATCATTTCCTTCCACACTTTCAGTATCAAATTTATAATTTGTGGCTACAATTAATGGCAGTCAATCAATCAGTCCTTTTTCCTGAAAGCCACAAAAATGTTGACAAAATTAAATCAAAACATATTTACATTACAACAAACCTTTTGTTATCTGAATTAGTCTTTCCACTTGTTTATCTCGAGTGTAGTGTATCAAATGATGCATGCTTTTATCTAGTTGTTTCACCTTTTTCCTTCTAGATATGCATACTTAATAATACTGTGCATACTCTCCAAGTACATATTTGTATTTATTAGTAATTCCTTTCTATAACAGTAGAACCCGGACTTAGTATTCGAACTATAATTTTTACTCAGGTACTCATAAAATTTAACAGTACCAGAATCATTCTCCAGTTGGAAAATTCAACAAATCTTTTTAAAAGTTGTTAACTTCTAAAGTACTTTGTATAAATTTCAAGCACTTATATAAATACTTCCATTCTTTTTTCAACTACAGAAATTTTTGCTAGATTAGTTTTCCAGGCACAATCAATGTGCCAGGAACAAAATAATCTATTAGACACAGGCCCCATCACTGCTGTCCATCCGTTATAAAAAGTTTCCATTATATCTCTCATAAACATATCTGTAGTGATATTATTAGGTACCTAGTGCGGTTTTAATACAGTCAAAAAATATTTTAGAAATTGTAGTATTCATTCTATTCGAAATCATGTATGTCACAGCAACGCCTTCACCAAAGTCATCGCTAACCATCAAAGTGGTTAACTCAAAATTATATGGATTAGTTCCATAGGTACCATCAATACAAACAATTTTTTTTTGCAAATGTCATGACAGCATAACATTGTACATATATCATTCATAATGATAATGCAGAAATCTGAGCAATCTAAATTATGCTGACTATCCTCAGAGCCTTGAGGTCTGTAGTATAATACACTGGCTACACACTACGTTTTGCCTGAGACCATGTCTGCAGAGACTCATTTGCGCAGGTAAGAGCATAAGAGTAGCAAGACGGTATCACATGTAAGCCTCCAAGCGCCGCGCGCCGCCTGTACTCTCGTCAACATGCTGAAGATTTTACCTGTGCAGTTTTACTTGAAGTGTGGTCAGAGGTTCAGTCCAGCAAAAGTTTTCAAGGTGGACAGTCGAAATGAGTGATATAGAAGAATTGCTATTCTTAATTGAAGAGTTGTACAAATTTTTGAGCTGGCATGCATTATGGAAGGTGAAAAGTAGAGAATGAAGCATACACTTTAATGATTGAAAAATTAAAAGAGGCAATATTTTATTTTTATATTTTTAGTTCATTCTAAAATAGAGAATTCTTTTAAATCATATAAATTTCTTTTACAATTTTAGTATTTAATTTTCCAATATTGGGGTACTACTGCCAAAAAAAATTTATATACTTATAATAATAGAATATAATAATTAATCAACTTATGTATTTCTGCAAAGTTCTGACACTGTTTTCTTGTGGCATATTTAATGTAGTATTATATTCATATGGGATTGAGCCACTATTGTAGGTGTAAAGAAAATTGCATTTCTTAATTTACTACTGGTTGGTGTTTCAATTTCCACTCCGGAAGTCTTTCTACTCTCTACAAAAATTTAAGCAGAATTTTGGGCATGGATGCCAAATTTTTGTCGAAATAAAAGATGCTAATCGAATTTCTAACTGTCTAAGAAATTTCCTGCTATTTCTATTGTTGACACTTGACACACATATTTGTTGCATATTTGCGTTTGTGGAATAATCATATCTACCTGAAAAGGTATTTTGTAAGTTTCTATCAACTAAAAACCATGATTAATTTAAAAAAATTTCTTTATTAAACTATATCTACGTTCACAATATTTAGAACTTGAATTAAATTCTATAATTAAACTATATTATGAATTACACCATGGCTATTTTGTCATGGTACACTACCTTCATTATTGAAATACCATAAAAAAAGTTTATCCTTAGTTTGCTTGACGTCTCTGGAAATACTTATATAATGTTATCTCTGCATATCAATGAGATTAGAATCTTCTGTTCTTAAACCATTCCTATTGTCATCGTCTAAGCTTCCAATGGGAGTATAGGTTGAAGCATATTTACTTCTCAAAAAGTTATGGAGTACACAATATGTCATGACAATGATATATACAGTTTTTAGATTTAAATTAATAGTGGTATGGAAAATTCGAAATCTATTAGCTATAATACCAAAGGCATTTTCTACAACTCGCCTTGTTCTTGACAGGCGGTAATTGAATATTTTGCGTTCATTTGTTAATTCTCTTTGATTAAACGGTTTTAAGAAATGTGGCGCTAAGGCAAAAGCTTCAACACCAATAAACACATCACTAAGCATTTTATCTGAACCACTGAGGCGATCAAAGACTGGAATTTGTAATGTATTTTCTTTTAATTTGTTGTAAAATATTGTTTGCTCTATAACACCTCCATCACAAATTCTCCCATTCACACCAAATTCGTATATTATGAACTCATAATTAGCATTTACAACTGCCATCAAAACCATACTATGAAATCCTTTATAGTTATAAAAATAGGAACCTTGCCCATTTGGTGGAATACTCTGCACATATTTGCCGTCAACAGCACCGAAGCAATGGGGAAAGTTCAATCTTGCTTCAAATTCCTTTGCTATGTTTCCATTATTCTTGTGGCTTTGGAATCTAACAAAAATATTTTTTTAGGATTTCTCCGACACAGTTTCCAGTACAGAACTGCCACAGGAATCTCCAGTGGAGTTGCAACCGCTCTCACGGACGTCCACAAATCAAGTTACAAAACTATTACATGACTCTCTATTGGAGTTGCAACCGCAATTGGATAAAAGTGAAATTCGAATAATGCCAGAAATACTATAACCGTCCAAAGTGATAGTGTGAAATTAGAATCAAATGATTATGTATAAATCATATTGATAATAATTATAAATAGTAGCTGTATTTTTTAAATTAACAGATTTGATAAGTTATATTATTTTTCTACAGTTGGTATGTTTTAATAAATATATTTTAAGACTACTGACAGTATTGTTATTGGTACTTTGGATCTTTTATTTATAGTAGAGGATCCAATATAATGTCGATCTGCACCGATCTGTTTAATAATGGATTAAAATTATTGGATATGTAATTTAGTATGGTAACAATTATAAAAAACAAGGGGTGCCCGATATAATTTTGTTCTGAATATAATTAACATGCATACATACATACATAATCGAAAACCTCTTATACCCGAAGGTGTCGAGGTGTACAAGCTCTCTTAAATTTTTTTCTACAAATGTACACCACTCTTTTCTGTCTCTAGCTAGTTCCTTCGGCTCACTCTATGTCTTCCCTCTTTCTTTGAGAATCTTGCTTATGCTATTGTTCCATGTTTTTCTTGGTCGTCCTGTACAGTGTATGCCAGTAGTACAGTCTCATTTACGCATTCAGTATTATTTTCTGTCATCCATGGTTGAAATTTAGCGTATTCCTTGTCATAGATACGTTTATTTGGTAATAGATTCTCAGTCGCTTTATTGGCTTTTTTTTCAGAAATATCGAATTTCTCTTGCATTCTGACTTTTTTGACAATTTCACATAGAAAAACTTTGTTTATGTTAATACCAAATTGCTAACCAACATCACTTTTCTAGCAACGGTACTAAATACCTGCTGCGATACAGTATTTCTTGTAATTTATTATATTATAAAATTAAAACTTTAACTGACGCAATGAACCGCTACGACACAAAATTTTATATTCACCACGTGCATAATTATGTAATTTATAAGCTTGTCGCCCTTAGGGTATAAACATCTATTTAATGCCCTTGATACATAAATAACTATTTAATATATAAAAAAAGTAATTTTTTAATTATTCATTAATTATAGTCAAAACAAAATTATATCAGGCACCCTTTTTTTATAATTTGTAAACATACTAAATTACATATCAAATAATTTTAATCCATTAAACAGACTATTAAAAGGCTATTAGATTAAATTAGAGGAATTAGGGATGGTGCCAAAAGAATGTGCAGATAAAATTCGATTACGAAAACGTCAAGAATTACAGAAAATTGGATGCATATGCAGTAGTCGCATAATATTAAAAGTAAATAATGTCACAAATGAGGTTTCTATGACATATTTCAAAACACATTATTATGGCGTGTTTTGGGCATGATATAGTGTTGAAACATATAGACCATTAGCACTAAAAACATAGGAATAAATCGACTTTTAAATACAGCACCTAGAGACTTTAAACTTTTCGTGTCTAGAGACTTGTGTCTAGAAACGTGTCTATGGTCACGTCACCTTCTGGATGCACTACCTGGTGCCCAAGATCACTGCTAAGGCATGTTGTCTTCTGGAGTGTGGAGGATTTTTGAGCACCGGGGGTCATTTCCACCCATTTTTCTATAGTATACCTTTTTTCTGACACCATCCTAAACACAATACAAAAAGTTGCAAATCTCTAGGTGCTGTATTTAAAAATCGATTTATTTTGTGCTAAATGTCCTGCTCTAATATTCGCATTTGGAATTACTGCTAATAATATAATAAATCCCTTTTAATGCACCAATTTAAATAAGACTCCTATTATCATTATAACAAACATCACAAATTTTAAAAAAACAAAGCTAGAACAACCTTGGACAGTTTAAAAGTCTCTCTATATTCAGTAAATAAATAAAACAAAAAACAATTCACAAGTAAGTGTAAAGGCAAAAATTATTATTTTATGATTATGATCTCTTTTTTCCTTGTCTAATATTATGATACACATATTATAGGTTAAGTCAGAAGGTAAATGTCAAAACAAAACTACAACTTCGGAATGGACTAAATACCTATTACCTATACTGTGTTTATCCGCGTCTAGTTTTTGGGCACACAAATACGTAAACGTAACGCATCTTTTTGACATATACGCTTGCGCATTAATGGTTCAACTCCCGTATCTCGATGCGTATTACCTAAAGTAACGTTCTGCTACGTACGTGAGAACGCATCCCTATCGAGACGAAAGTCACCGAATGCACACGAGGATCTTGCCCGATTACCTACCAAATGAACATTTCATCAGCGTACTACCCGTTTATAAACATTTAAGGTTATATATTGGTTTAGTCTATTTGAATAAATTTATTCTGTGTTTGTAATTGAAAATTGGAACTTCATAATAGATTTAAAATTTTATTGTTTTCAAGCAGTTGTCTATTAATAAAGCAAAACAAACAAATATTGTATTAATTTAAGAAATACAGTGTTCACCACAATTAATAACTTGATAAACAAATGACCTAATTTCAATAAAATTTTTAAATAAATATGAACAAACTATTTACAGTTATATTACTTACAGTTATTATACTGGAATTCTTTACAATAATTTACAATAATTTACAACTAAAAAGTAGGTATAAACAAAAATAAAAAAATTTTAACCTAAGGAAAAATAATATTTTTATATTTAAATAGAAGCAATTAAAACCATACAATTTCATCATTCATTTATCTTTTTTTAATTTGTAGGTATATTGTGTGAACATTGTTTTATTTTTTTAATGTCAACGGAATTTAAAAATGATTTTACGCTTTGCTTTACGTTACGTTAAGGCAGTCAAAAAACTACCTATTTTAACGTTCATCCTCTACGACACGTTAGTTGCTTTACGTATACGGAGATGCGTTACGTTACGTAGCAACAAAAACTCTCTAGTCCATCAATGGTCCATCACTATGGTTTTGTTTATTTACTTGCTGTCAATTTATTGAATATCATTTGAATTTGAATATTATTGAAAAGTATTATTGTATGTATTAAAATATTTTAATATTTAAATAATAAATATTATTTTTTAAATAATATTGTATTAAAATAATTGTATTTATTTATTTATTGTATATTTGAATTAGTTTAATATTTAAATAATAAATATTATTTTTTAAATAATATTGTATTAAAATAATTGTATTGTATTCTATTCATATCTTATTATATATTGTATATATTATATTATTGTATTTATTTATTGTATATTTGAATTAGTTTGTTTGATTGAAATAGTTAAAATGGACCTAAAATTGAAAGAAAATGTAGATAATAAAAAAAGTTTGAATGTATGTAATAAGAAACTTACAGAAACTAACAAAAAAAAGGTGCCAGTGAAATGTGCGGATTGTTCAACTATATTCCAACATACCAAACATTTGTATGTGTTGTATTAATGAAGAAACTTAAAAGCATATTGGAGATTTATAGATGCATTTATTATACAATTCTTGTAGATACAACCTAGCATGAGCACGCTGTGATCTAGGGCTTCCTAACCTCTAAAAACCCCTCTGTCATCCTCCTAACCTCATGGCCTCTACCAACCAAGCCAGCCAGGAACTAACGTGCGGGGTGTTGCCTAATGTAGGAATACCTAACACAACATCCTCCTTTTTAAGATTATAAAAGTAACAACATTCTTAATACTAAATGATACAATAAAACACATTATGTGATATAGTCTGAAAACCAGTTGGGACGTTTTTTATTTCTCTTTGGAGTAATGTTTTCGGATGCACTTGGAGCTACACTGCTTGGTAAAGCTTCTGCACTCTCACTGATAGATATTGGTTTGTCACTACACTGTACACTATCACTTTCTACAATTTTCTCCCCAGAAGATGAATCTTTAGGATTCTCTGAATAATTAGCCCTTACAATAGGCAGGGGAGTAACATTATTGGCGTTCGGAACATAATATGGAGCAGCTATTAAAAACCACCTATTTCTACGATAAACAGTACCATCATTAGTTTTAACAATATAAGCACGAGGTTCTGAACATACCTCTGATACCACTCCATATTTCCGAAGGTCAGTAATCCACACCGTATCACTGATTTTTAAATCAGACATCTCTTTAGAATTGTGTCTTCTGTTATAATTGTTTTCCTGAAGAGTTTTACGTTTTTCTTCAGTGTTAATGAAAGATTTTCTAGCATTAACCACTTCCTCAAGTTTACTAGGAAGCATAGGCAACAATGTTTTTAATTTACGCGACATTAGCAATTCTGAAGGACTGAAGCCACATTCTAAAGGAGTTGATCTATAGGCCAATAGACCCAAATATATATCCTCATTTTTCTTCAGCAAAGATTTTGCGACCTTTACTGCTGCTTCTACACAGCCGTTAGACTGTGCATAGTAAGGACTGCTAGTAGTGTGAATAAAATTGTATTCAGCAGCAAATTTGGAAAAACCTGAGCTGAATTGAGGACCCTGATCCGATCTGACAACGTCAGGTATTCCATATCTCGCAAATTGTTCTTTCAACTTTTCAACAATAACACTTTCAGTTAGACTAGTCAAAGGTATTATTTCAAAAAACCTAGAATAGTAATCTGTTAGAATTAGAAACCAATTTTTTTCTTTAAACAAATCAACAGCTACCTTTTGCCATGGTCTAGATGGAATGGTATCCTTGACAAATGTTTCTTTAATATTTGTGCGTTCCTCAACACAATTCGGACAAGACCTAACAAGATTTTCAATCTGAGAAGAAAGTCCTATCCACCAGACAGACATTTTTGCCCTTTCCCTGCATTTTACAATGCCTTGATGGCCTTGATGAAGGTATTCCAGGGTTTGTAATTGTAAGGCAGGAGGAACAATTAACCTGGAATTTTTTGTAAGAAAGTTCTCATTAAGACTAATCTCATACCTGTATTGAAAATAAGGGCACATTTCTGGCAATATATGTTTTTTGTCAGGCCAGCCTGAAATACAATATTGTTTAAGATTCCTACAAATAGGATCTAACTCTTGTTCATTAAGAATTTTATTAAGAAAATGATTTTTTATAGGCAAATTTTGTATAATTAGATGAACATGTGCATCTACTTCTGAAGTAAGTTCTTCACTATTGTGTGACACCTGCAATGGATTACGACTTAAAGCGTCAGCTACTTTTAAGTCTGTCCCTCGAGTAAAAAGTACAGTATAATTATATCTCATAAGTCTGAGACGAAATCTTTGTAGACGAGGAGTCAAATCATCAAGATTTTTTGTCTGTAATATTTGTAGAAGTGGTTTATGATCGGTTTCTAAAATTACAGAAATTCCTGTTATGTATTCCTGAAATTTTTCACAAGCCCATGTTAAACTCAAACACTCTCGCTCAATTTGAGCATAGCGACATTCAGTAGGAGAAAGTGTTCGAGATGCATATGCTACTATTTCCGTTTCATTGTTTTCATTAATTTGCATCAGAGCGGCCCCTAAACCAAATGAAGACGAATCTCCACTGACAATTACCTTTTTAGTTGGGTCAAAGTAAGAAAGACAGGGTGCGTTGATCAATGCATTTTTTATTTTTGAAAAAGCTGCAGTTTGATCTTTACTCCACCGAAATAAGACATCATTTTTTAATAAATAGTTGAGGGGCTCAAGAATATCGGACTTATTTGAAATAAAACGACCAGCATAATTGATCATACCTAAGAGCTGTTGCAGTTCTTTTTTACTTGTAGGGTTAGGAAATTCTGTAATAGCTTCTACTCGAGATGGATCAATCATAATACCCTCACCTGAAATCACATGGCCTAAAAATGCAATTTTATTTACACCTATTAGACATTTCTTTTTGTTGAGTGTAATACCTTCTTTGCTGAGTCTCTGCAAGACTTCCCTAAGAATACGATCATGTTCTTCTACTGTGGGTGCATGTACTAATATATCATCTATGTGGGTAATGATACCTTTCAAACCTAGGAATAACTTAGAAAATTTCTGACTGAAAAATTCAGGAGAACAGGATATACCGAAAGGTAACCTTGTAAACATGAATCTGCCAAATGGGGTAATAAAAGTAGTTAAAGCTTGAGAGCTTTTTGAAAGTCGGACTTGGTAAAATGAAGAAGTAGCATCTAATTTTGAAAATATACGAGATCCCCCAAGTTGTGCCAATGAGGTTTCTACTTTAGGTATAGGGAAATAGGGTCGTAGAATGCTTTTATTTAAATGAGTATAATCCCCACAAATGCGCACCGTTTCCCCCTTTGGAACAACTACAATTGGAGCTACCCAACCTGTATGTTCTTCTACTGGTTCTATGATCTTTAAATCTTGAAGCCTTTTTAATTCTTTCTCTAATTTACCTAGTAAAGGTATAGGAACTACACGAGGAGTAGTCTGTACAAAAGGTTTAGCTTCTTCACAAACTTCAATGTTAATTTCATCTTTGAAGTTGCCTATTTCATTAAATATATCTGGAAATTCTTTTTCTACCTGTACATTAGTGCTAGAAGTTTGATTAATAGAATTTATTGAAAAGTTTAATACCTCGAGACATGAAATACCCGGCCTCCCCAGAATAGGCATTTTTAGATCTTGAATTACAAATATATCAAAAGTACAAGATTTGCCTTTAGAAGGATATGTAAGTCTTTCAGTAATTTTACCCAGAACTTTTAGTTTGGTACCATCAGGGCCTGATATTGTTTCAGAACAGTTTTTTAAACTCTTTAATAAGATTGAATCTAAATGATTTGATGGAATGCAGACAATATCAGCTCCTGAATCAACTAAAAAGGGAACTAATTTCTTATTATGACTTATTTGTAAGTTAACTAGCCATTGATTATGGTTATTTGTAAAAACATTTCCTAACATATGTTTAGTCAAAGTAACATTACCTAAGAAAAGAGGAGGATCCTGAATTTGAACACCACCTTCTGAAGAGGTGGTAATATGGTGGAGAGATCTTGAGTCCTTCTCCTTGGACAGACATACTCTATCCCAGTGACCAAATCTTCCACACCCTCTGCATGTAGATCTTCGAGCAGGACAGATTTCTCGTTTATGTTGTGCCAAACCACAGTATTTACACTTTACCTCAGGATGTTGGGGACGTTTACTCGTATTGAAGCTTTTTGGAGTGTTTTCTTGTTTAGCTATAACATTAAGTGATGACTGTTGTTGTTGTAGTACACTGTTTTGCTGGGACTGCAATTCAGCTTGGCGTGCATATAATATTGCATCTGATAATGTAAGTTTGGCCTCTAATTGCATTTTTTCACTAGTCTTCTTGTCAAGCATACCAACGACAATCCTATCTCGGTTCTAGTTTACTGAATGGGTAGACGGATTACGGATATGAAATTTATACCAATGAATTCTGTTTCACTTACTGATAATTGTACAATAATTTTTTATTGGGGGCGGGCGTTACTTTTCATGTAATTGCAATTTAAAATATGTCTTATTTTTAAAAATCGCCGCCATTTTCCGCCATTATATACCATGAAACAACAAGAAACGACAGGAATGACAACCGTTTTATAAACGCAAGAAGGAGAATCCTAACAGTGTTGCCATAGTTATATAAAATATGTTTTCTTATGAAAATTACAATTTTTCAATTCTTAAATATGTCATTTTACTTATTCTGACGCATTTTTAACACAAAATGACTGCTTTATTACAAGGGTCAGGTTAGTTCTGGTTAGGTTTCGTTACGTTAGGTTAGATTACATCAAGTTTATTAATATTATAGTGATTTATGATTATATTTTAATAAATAAATTCTGTGGGATTCCCAGAATACACTTTCAAGGTTGGAATGAAATTTTATGTATTTCATGGTTATGTACTGTCACTGATTTCGGGAAACCATGTTGCCATGTGAATGACAAAAGATAATTTCACATGAAAACATCGATTTTTGTCCATTTAAGCGTACCATTGATTTGGAATATTTATGCAAACCTCTAAATTTGGCAACTGTTTTTGAAAAATTGGTAGATGCATGCATTGACGCATTTTTTAAACAGTTTATTGTTAGTTTTTAGTTTGTTAGGTCGGTTGTTTGTGCTGCGCCCTGGATTTGGGCGTTGTCTGTTGCATCATATACAAATTTGTGAAAGTGAAGTTAGTTTATCGGGTGGGTTGTGATTGCGCTCAGCGGTCAAATACCTCCTGCGGTTCTCTCAATATAATACCCGTAAGTTAGGTTTGGACCGAAGGGTTAGGCCTTCCTCCTTTCAGACCGCCTGCGCCCAATTGCAATCTGCCCAGTTTATCGTTAAATAAAGGTGAAGTGAGACTAAATGGTGTGTAGGTGTTACGAAAGTAAATTTAAGTACAATTAAGGTGTGGCTTTAATACCTATATTCACAAAGAAAAGGCCTCTTTCGAAGCTAGTAAACTGCAGGCAGAGGAAATAAATATGTTGGTGGCAACTTTTATTACATTTAAAGCCACGAATTTGGCTTTGGACTCTCAAATTGCATCGATCTATAGCTGTTTTGTAAGTAATTTTTATTAAATTTTTAAATCTTTAAAAGGTTAAAACTGGCAACACTGTCAAATTTGACCTCTCGGCGCCTGTCCGCCATATTGTTTTGAAATATGACAAAAAAAATATTATTTTAACCAATATTACGTATTTTTTCATAATTTGATTGTAAAAATCAGTTATATGTATTATGTTTCAATTACTTATATTTTATTAAGACATTCTATATACTTTTGTATCCTTTTCACGTAAATTTTTTTTGGCTACTATTACATTTTTTGATTTTTTTCAAATATTTCTTGATTTTTGGGCACTTTTACCAGTTTCCCCCAAAGAAAACAGTAAAATGTCTGCTTTTTTCCACTTTTCAGGCTAAGTCCATAAAAAAATTGGCATTTTCAAGGTCTACCCTTAGAGTAAATTTTTACCCCTATCTCTTATAAACTCTTCTTTAAGTGCACCCAAGTTACAATTAGCTGCCAGAGCATGCACTGCTGCTATAAAACTATCAATGTTTTCCCCTGGTAATTGGACCCTAGAGTTAAATTGAAATCTTTCGAATATGATGTTTCTTCGTGGTATGAAATGGCTTTCCAGCGCTTGTATCATGTCATCATATACTGTAGGGACCTTCTGCATTTGTAAGAGGATTTCTTCACTCTTCTCGCCCATTATGTACAGGAGAGCATCTATCTTCTCTGAATCAGGCTTTGTTGACAAACCACTTACTTTTGCATACCTTTCAAACCTCTTTCTCCACTGAGACCAAGAAGCTGGATTTGAAAAATTGAATGCTTCAGGAGTTGAGACATGGAACCCTGATGAGCTTCCACTCGACGCTCCCGACAATTCCCCAGGATTAGGCATCGTATTATTATTTGGTATTTATAGTATTTTACGTAGCTCACCTTATTTCCTGCAGAAATTTGTTTTAATCTTTATTTACCGCTGCCACCATGTTGTATTAATGAAGAAACTTAAAAGCATATTGGAGATTTATAGATGCATTTATTATACAATTCTTGTAGATACAACCTAGCATGAGCACGCTGTGATCTAGGGCTTCCTAACCTCTAAAAACCCCTCTGTCATCCTCCTAACCTCATGGCCTCTACCAACCAAGCCAGCCAGGAACTAACGTGCGGGGTGTTGCCTAATGTAGGAATACCTAACACAACAGTATGCTCATGCAAGAAAGTTTCATAATAAGGAATTAGTCAAGTTATATCCCTAGTGGAAAAAAAATTTTCTTGTGATGATTGTGGAACTAGATTTATACAGAAAAAAAACTTATATGAACATGTAAGGAAGTTTCACAATAAAAATATCATTGTCAAAAAGCACTTTAACTGTACCAGTTGTAATGCGAAATTTTCATTAAAAACAACATTACGAAAACATGAAATTGTTGCACATAAAAGCCAAATTGATCATTCTTATGCCAAAGCTTCTCAGAAACAATCTAGATTACTTTGTCCTCAAGACTTGTGTATAACAAGTTGTTTAAATTATGAGAGCTTAAGAAAACACTTGCAAACACACAATATTGAAGTTGAAAAAGAGGATCTTGAATTCACTTCTCTTGAAAGTAACAAAGCATACATATTTAAGTAAAACAAAGTATTAATTATATTTTTGTAGGTTTTGAAAACTGGAAGGACAGTATTCAACAGAAAGATGTGTCCTCATATGTACGTCATTTGGCACCAAATATGTAGATTGTCAATTGTTAATACCTACACTATATTTTATAATTGTCATCGCTCGTATTCTTATGTTCCTAGAGGCAAACATATCAGAGCTCTAAAATCAAGAGGCTCATGTAAAATAAATAAAGCTTGTCCGTCCAGAATGAAAGTAACTATGACTAGAAGTTTAACCAAGCCTTCTTTAGTAAAAGTAGAGTATTGGAAAACACATTTTGGCCACGAGTTACAATTAGGTCATATTTCATTAAGCAGTAATACAAGAGCTGAAATAGCTGGTAGGTATTACACACCTGTTTTACTGCTGTAAATTGTCATAAGTACTCTTGGGACAAACAAATTTGTACATAGTTTTTTTTTAGGAAAACTAAAAGAAGGAGTGTCTTTTAATCACATATTAGATACAATAACGGATAATGTATACAAAGAAAGTAATGAACGGTTGTTAATTTTGGAAAGAAAAGATTTGCATAACATTACTAGAGATTTTAATATTGATTATTCCACCAAAAGACATCAAGATGATGCTATTAGTGTGAAGATGTGGGTTTCTGAAATGCAGGCAAATGAAGATAATCCTGTAGTATATTATAAAGGTCAAAATGAAGAAGATACGAGCACCTTATTGAAACAAAGTGATTTTGTTTTGATCATAATGACCTCGTTTCAGGCTGAACAGTTTTCAAAATTTGGAGAGAATAAGATTTGCATAGATGGAACTCATGGGACTAATGCCTATGACATTCAACTATACACAATTATGTGTGTGGATGAATTTGGTACAGGGTGTCCAGTTGCTTATTGTTTTTCCAATCGTTCTGACGAGTATATATTTACCTTGTTATTTGACAAATTAAAAGAAAAAATTGGTATAATAAAATCGTCAATATTTATGTCAGATGATGCTCCAGCATTTTACAATGCTTGGGTTTCTGTTATGGGAAAAGTTGATCACAGGCTATTATGTAGTTGGCATATTGATAAAAATTGGCGCAAAAATTTAAATAAAATAGGCGACGTAAATAAAAAATCATTAGTATATAAAACTTTAAAAGTACTGCAAATCACGCCAGATAAGATCAAGTTTCAATCTAGCTTAATACAAATAATTAAACAATTAGACTGTGATGATGATACCAAATCATTTGTAGTTACTTTAAAACACATTATGCAAATCGAGCCGAAACTTGGGCATATTGTTTTAGAAAAGGATTAGGAATAAATACTAATATGTACTTGGAATCGTATCACAAAATGCTTAAACATATATATTTAGAGGGTAGAAAGGTAAAAAGATTAGACAAAACTATCAATGCTGTGTTAAAGGTAGCTAGAGATAGTTTGTTTAAACGATTAATTAATATCACAAAAAATAGGACAACCGAAAAAATACAGCAAATAAGTACTAGTCATAAAGCTAGTCAAGGTATCTCCATAAATTATATTCAAACAATTGAAAAAGATAAGCACTGGTTGGTATCCTCTTCAAAAAATACTCTTGTACAATACCATGTTACTTTTATACAGGCAACATGTACTATTCCTTGTTTAGCTTGTCCAGAGTGTAAAGTGTGTATTCACACTTTTGAATGTTCTTGCAATGATAACAAAATAAAATTAAATATTTGTAAACATATTCATGCCTGTGTAAGAGAAAATTTAATTCAAAACTTGAATACAGAACAACTGCCTACTTTTTCAGAAACAAAAAAGGATGAAGTTTCAAAATTACTAAGTAAATCACAAAATTTAGTTCCCAATATTTCAAAAAATGAAATGTTAATAAAAAAATTTGAATGTATTATAGGGATTTTGAGTAGAGGTAATGATGTATCCCCAGAAGATTACTCAAAAATTGAAAGGCATGCTGATAATGCTATAAAATTGTTAAATAAAGATGCTATTGTAATAAAAACTACAGAGAAAGTGAATGTACAACAAAAGGTAGCACAACAACATCGTCTTTATTCTACCAAGGCCAAAAAGAAAAAATCTGAACTGAAATTTAATAAACCTTCATTAGCTGAAGAAACTGTCATTAAAGATGGACTCGCACATAATACTTCTGAAATTGTAAATATTCATACCAGCTTTGATCACACATATTTATAAATTTTTGTAATAGATTTGGGAGGTTTTTCTAATAATCATTATTATGATTTATAAGTAGGTACATAAAAAATGTTTAATATTGTTACACCCCCTATATTTCATGAATCTAAGGAAATTGTAAATAAAACTGTCTAGGCTCAAATAGAATATATATTTGTATCAAAACTTTATCTGTCAATGGCCAGTTTCACGAACGACAAATAGTAATTTATTCTATGAATAAAGTTATTCGACCAATAAACTGACCTTTCTCCATTTCACTAACATCAAATAAGACTTATTTTATTAATTAATCAATTTATTATTCGTCAGTTTAACTGTATATCAAAATTATATTAAAACAAAATAAAATATAAACATCTAATAAATTTTATTCGACGAATAACTATTCATTGCTTTATTTTGTTGTTGGTGAAACCGAACCTAACAATACCTATTAAACAATTTATAGAATAAAACATTTGTTTACTCTTTCCATCACTATTCAGCCATTTTACAGTACCTATCTATAGAGTATTGAATGGGTATAGACATGGTATACAGTGATGAGCTCACTAATAACTGGCAAAATAACGCAGAAGATGGAAAACATAATACATTGTGAAATAATAAGAGATAAAACTAGTAGAGGTGGAAAATATCAATATAAATGTATAAATTAACATTGCATTAACAATACATAATTTCCCACCTTTAGGCGTCTGTGATAGAAGTATTTTATAAAATTCTCCTATCACAGTGACAGTTGACATACTCCTCCGATACGTCTAAAGGTGAGGAACTCTGTAATGTAATAATTTCCACCTTTACTAGTTTCATCTCTTTTTACCTCACAATGTATTATGTTTTCCACCTTTTGCTTTATTTTGCCATTCTTAGTGTGCTCATCACTGTATATCATGATAGTAACATTCACCAATTGGCCAATAAATGACATACACAGGTTTGACACTTTTAGTTAACTACAATGGCAGAATTCTAGGTATGTAGTTCAACTGACTTAAAATAAGCAGATTAAGAATTGAAGTAAAACTGCCTACATTCTTTACAATCAACAGGCCTCAAACAGGAAGATGCCTTATCTCCACTACTCTTCAACATTGCTTTGGAGAGTATTGCAAGGGCATTGTATTCCTCTTTAGAAAACAAGGGCCTTACATCCCACATAACAATGATGTTCGTATCATGTTCTAAGCATATACTACCAACATTCGTCAGAGTATATTCTTTTTAGTATATGCGTAGTACAAGCATAGCATGTACCTTAAAAAACATTCTAAATTTCATGTTCTTTGCACATACTTTAAAGTATATTCTCGTACCGAATATACTGAGTACATTCGTGTACGTAGTAACTCGGAATATTCGTAAAAGTTTATTCTTAGAATGTACCTTTACCGAATATTCTTAGCACATACTTATAAGTACATTCTTAACACATACTTATAAGTAGATACTATTCTCAGAATATACTTTTACCGAATATTCTTAGCACATACTTATAAGTACATACTTAACACATACTTATAAGTAGATACTTTTAAAATATCTTAAAAATAATATATATGTATGTATAGGAAGAATAATGTTAGCCTATAGATTATCAACTTCGTTAAGAATAATTAATGAAATTTAAAAATTTATGTATGTAGGTACTATTAATTAAACTACCGAATTCATTATTTAAAATTGTTTTAATTGTATGGTAAAAATGTTTAAGAATTAATTGTATTAACGAAAAAGGAGAAATTGTCGTTTCGCTTTCATAACTGAAATGCATTTACTATTTTGATTAAGTTTATTGAGTATTCTTATGAAGAATTTTATTTTTACATGGAATTGACATTCAGGTAAGCTGTGTGGCTGAGCCAAAACCCACAACCGGCACAAACAAAGCGGAAACGACCGCTGCATACCTGCGGGTAGGGGGTTGGGAACAAAGGAAAAATACAAAATATGAAAATAGTTACTGAATAGGCATTTGGCATTTGTGTCTACACTTAACACTAACAATGTCTATGCTGTGTTGTGAGGAAGACCAAGTATTTCAACCAGGAATAGGAACATGCATAATTAAACGTTTTATTTTGTTTGCGGTCAACTTACAAATAAAAAATTCATTTTGGTACTTCAATATTACTTAAATAGTAAGTATGTATATAGGTACATATAAGCAACATATAAATTTTAGTTATTTACATACATATGTTACATAATATTTATTTGGGTACGATAGGTATATGAATATGAATATATAAATTTATATATTCAGCATTTTTATTTTTATATGCACATAATAACTAAATATATATACCTACTTACCTATATAATATTGATATAACTAACTAAAATTTATATAATATTTTATATTTACTTTTTAAGTAATATTGTAGAATGTACTAACTACATTCTCATATATGTAATATGTAAATTTAGTAGAAAGTAGAACCTAGGATGAGATTCGGTGATGCTGAAAACATGCTTCTGAGCAATATAGCACTTCCTTGTAATATTCTTCCCATATACTAAAAAGTACATTCTTCCTATATACTAAAAGATGTGAGGTAGTACATTCTAAGTAAATAAATAGAAGGTTTATAGCACCTTCTTAGAATATTCTAAAAAGTATATTCTTGGTATATACTGAGAAGAAGTGCGGTAGTACATTCTAAGTATATACATAGAACGTTTAAGTACTGTAATGTAGTATATACTCAGTATGTGCTCTGCACATTCGCAATGGTAATTACGCATATTCTTAGTATATACTTTTTCTGAAAAGTATGTTCTATGAATCTACTAAGAACATGAAATTGTTATGTGGGATTATACTGGCTGCCGCTGATGATATAGATATAGTAGGAAAGAGAACGATAAATATCAAGGAAGACTAAGAAAACAAAGATGCCTCAGAATAAATGAGGATAAAACAAAATATATGGCTACAATATGAATGGAATAGTTAGAAAGAATAGGGGAAAACATTACAATGGGCCAGTACCACTTTGAAAGGGTTTATCAGTTTAAATATTTGGGAGCTATGATCACCTCTGACCACATTACCAACATAATAGAAAGTACCAAATTGTTAAAAAACAATTTGAAAGTATCAATTGTTTGTATCAAATTAAATACAAAAATGTATCCTGCAGTATGAAAATAGGAATCTACCATTCGGTAATAAGACCTATAATGTGAAACAATGACAAAAATTGCAGAAGGAAGAATCGTTAGAGCAACATATGGACCAGTTAAGTACACCTACAGAGTGAGAATTACGAAGAATTATATAACCAACCAGATATAGCTAAGTCAGAAATGTTAAGATGGGCCGGACATGAGCAGCATGTCGTAAAGCTAGTCTGGCAAGAAGATCCGACAGGAAAGCAACCACTGGGGGATCAAGGATATGGTGGAGAAGTATTATTTCATCAGATTTATCCGTTCTTAATATTGAACAACCAGAGGAATTAATGATAAACCGCTGCAAGTGGAGGCGGATAGATTTTTCTTTTCATCTAGGATGAGTTCTTTAAAGCATTAGATATATAATACATACAATGTAAATGTTCGCACATTTCCCTATTATTATATCCTTTATTGTTTGCAAGATGATTCAATTATTCAATCTACTTATTCTTATTCTCATTTAAATCCTTTTTTATTATCTCTAATCTAATTTTAGGTTTATTTTGGAAGTATTTAGTCATAGAGAAATAAAAACAATTTGTTGTTATTTCTCTATGATATAAGTACTGAGTACTGTCAATGTCAAATCAGTAATCTGTCATTTTCAATGACAGACGTCAACGGCCGGCAGCCAAAATAAAGTTACAGTGCGGCAGGAGCGGCTAAAGATACAGTGCGGCTCCCTAATTTGCGCATGCGTGTCCTCAACTCCAACGTTGCCGTTTCCGAGATAGTTTGAGATAGTTTGAAGGACAAATTTGTCAAATTACGTTGAGAAACAAGAATCTACAGGTCGAGCAAGTCTCGTAAATTTCACGATTGCGAGCCACGCTTCACGCAACCGTGTTTGCGTACTTGTGTTTCGAGTTGCGTGGTCGTGCGGAGTTATATTTACCAATTCGCGCAATCCTACTTGAGACGCTGTGTCAGGTGAGGTGTTTGAAAATTTGTGTAACTTGATTGCTTGATTCTGTGGTGTGAAGGTGGTTAAACTTTTGTTTTATTTTTTTTTGTTTTGTGTTTTTTGAAGATAACACAGAAAATACAAGAGGGCAGCATACTTTGCAAAACAACTGTTACAATTTGAAATCAACAATTTGTTAAGTTGTTGTCTTGCAGGTAAAAAAAGTGACTTTTTAAAAAAATTATATCTTGGAAACTAAAAATTATTTTTATTTATAATTGAAACATGTAAAAGTATAGTGCTCTCAAAAAAATTTTAGCCAAAAATATTCATTTTTGTAGAGTTGACTGCAATTTTTCGACAACAGCCCTTTTTTGCGGTGAGCAGCATAACAAGTCCAGTCTCATCTGAAATCAAAGTTTCTTGTAGTTTATACCTCTGGCTAGTGAATGAACACCAAAGGATTTTTTATTAGATGAGGTCATTTTTGTTTTATAAAAAAAACTACTTTAAAAATGAGAAAAATTGGGGTAAAAAATGTGTTTAAACTTATGTAAAATCTTCAAATTTCATTTTTTTTAATTCCTTCGTTCATATTCTAGCCAGAGGTAACTTTTTGATTTCAGATGAGACTGGACTTACGCCCGGTTTCATAATCAACTTAAAGTGAACATTAACTAAAGTCCACTTTAACGTTGACATTTACCCATAGTGCCCATATGAATTGCATTGACAAGGGTACCAACGTAAAACTTAATGTCCACTTTAACTGATTATGAAACCGGGCGTTAGTTATGCTGCCAACGCAAAAAAACTTAAACTCTACAAAAATGAATATTTTTGGCTGAAACTTTTTTTGAGACTACCTTAAGTACTATACTTTTACATGTTCCAATTATAAATAAAAATAAATTTTAGTTTTCGATATAATTTTTTTTAAAAGTCACTTTTTTTACCCACAAGACCTATGTAACCCCTTAAAAAAATGTTTGGAAGAATATGTTTGATGGCCAAGATGCATACATATATTTAGAAGGAAAGTTCCTGATTTCTGTAGTATAATACATAATACCGAAGAGGAAGTAGCCCTAAGCGCCGGACTCCACTTGCGATTTGTAGTTGTGAAGATTGAACACATTCTTTCAAATAGAAGTCAATCCATGATTATTTAGTCACAAATGGATTTACTTGTATTTGAAACAATGTGTTCAATCTTCCTGATTACAAATCGCAAATGGAGTGCGGCGGTAATAACACCAAACTATTCCATAGAAGGTACACAGACATTGAAAAATTCCTGGAATATCCCCGAAAACATGTTCCCTGAACATCCCAGGAAAATCCTGTGTCAGCATTTTAAACATTACCTGAATGTCTTATTGGAACATTCCATGAATGTCCACGAATGTTCTCTGGACATTCAAAATATATTTTGTAGACATTCCCTGGATATACCAGAAATACAGCGATATTAACTTATACATTTAGATTGTATTGATTGTGTACCACCTTCAGACGTATCAGACGAGTTTGGAAACTACCACTGTCACAGTGACAGTTTTAGTTGACATACTCCTCCAATATGTGTAAAGGTGGGATCAATATAACGTAAATTTAAAGGTTAATTTCGCTAAATTTCCCAGCTCGACTAGTTTCATTTCTTTTTATCTCACAACTAAATATGTTGCCCATATTTTGCCGGTTATTAGGGCACTCATCACTGTACATCCTTGCTGATGTGACAATACCTCCTATCTGTTTTTTCATGAGTTTTGTATGAGAGATGGAAAAACATGTTTTAAGGTCACCTCCTGTGTTCATATGTAAGTTTTGACTTGTTTTGTAGTTCATAGATAGTTTAATTTACTACAAAACAAGTCAAAAAATATCATATGAAAACAGGAGGTGACCCTAAGACAAGTTTTTAGTCTCTCTTACAAAACTCATGAAAAAACAGATAGGATGTATTATTACATCACTGACGATATGTGGCCATACCAAATAATACATCCTTGATAAATATAAACATTTTTATTGAACAAAATCTTTTCATACATTTTTTTAATGCAATTTACTGATATTACTGATATGTAAACCTTTCTTTTGCCTTTCGTAGCCACATATTCCGTTTCCTTCCTGGTTTTTTGTAGACCACTTCTCTCAGCTGATTCTAAAAAAAAATAAAATAAATGGTAATATTTCTATCCTTTACAATTAACAATCAGAAGAAATATTATTTACAGATAATGATATGCATAATAATAATAGGTTTGTTCTAGCATCAGTTTGAAACCATCAGCGAATAGTGGACCAGCGCGAGTAGAGGGGATCGCACTGGTGACTGTATTATGTTCTTTTACTGACCAACTGTTTGCTGATGGTTTTTGACTAGTTTGACTGTTTGCTAGAACAAACCTAATAATAATGAATATTTTGTATTTTGACAATGACATCTGATGTGGAAGTCAAAACATTAATAAAATTATTTTTTCAAGTTAACTTTCACATGCGCGTCTTAAAATTGTACTTTTAATACTTATATCATAAATAACTATTAAAACTATCTTAAGAGGAAACAGTATCGATCAACAGGTAGCGAAAATGTGTTCCAAGATTGCGGCTGTAATTTTGAATATTTTTTCGAGATATTTGGCACACATATTCGTAATATAATAAAGAATGGCGGTACAGAGCCCAATTTGAAAAATATATTAATATGTGGAAATTACTCTGTAATTAAATACAATATAAAAAAAAACGAGCTTGTACCGCCATTAAGAAGAACAAAAAAATACACTTTCTTCAAATACAACTTTTTTATCCGATTTTGTGTTATTTTGGAACTACTAAAATTTTTTATTTCATTAGTAGTTCCAAAATTACACAAAATCTAGGCATCGGATAAAAAAAGTTTATTTGAAGAAAGTGTATTTTTTTGTTCTTCTTAATGGCGGTACAGGCTCGTTTTTTAAATATTGTATAATTACAGAGTAATTTCCACATATTAATATATTTTTCAAATTGGGCTCTGTACCGCCATTCTTTATTATTTTACGAATACGTGTGCCAAATGCCTCGAAAAAATATTCAAAATTACAGTGACAATCTTGGAACACGTTTTGGCTACCTGTTTATCGCTACTGTATTACCTTAAAACATTGTAATTTGCTAAACCAGTATATTTTACTCTACTACTACTCTACTAGCTACCTCATTTTCCACTGTTTCTAAAGACTTGTTTACATGGGTAGAGTTTTGAGGAGAGTAGAGTAGAGGTAGTACTCTACCAAAAATGGCTTGATACCATTCACATGAGGAGAGTACAAGTATAGTACTGATGCTAGTATAGTGAAACCGATTTTTGTATTTTTAAACACTCTTGATTATAAGTGCACCTTAAATTCTTAATTTTTTGCTTAAGCTCGTTTACTCCAAAGCCCCCTTTGCCATTCTTTCGACGATTTCATCCTCCGCAGCTTACTGCAAACTTTTATTTCTGTAGTATACACTACCTAAATTCCATAAACACTGGTATTCGCCGTATTATAGCTCTACAAGTTTTAAAATTTCATCTTCGGTGAACTTCATTTTCACTATTTACACAAAACACAATTCCAGCCAGAATGACAGCGCCCCCATGTACTCTCCTACCTACTCTATTCTGCCATAATTGAGCGTGTTCCATGGGTAGAGTGTGCAGCCGAGTAGACATTTTGGCAGTAGTGGTGGTCATAGTAGTTACTTTGCCATAGGTTGCTAGTCACTCTACTTCAACTCCAACTATACACTCTACCAGCTATTCTACTGTGCTGAGCATTTTTACAGGTAGAGTTACTCTACTCTATCAAGTACTTGCATCATTACTCTACCCCTGTAAACAAGTCTTAAATCTACTGAATGAAAATCTACTTAATCTTAATCTACTCTTAATGAAAAATGTCTAAAATCATTTACCCACCTAGTATTGTTGTAGAATTTAAGACAGTCCAGTGCCTTATAAATAATTTCAATATGAATATTTTTTCCTTTAATTCTCCTTTGATACCACTCCATTTTAGATTTTGGGGAACTTATTTCATTGTGTTGATAGCCCATATTTATTGAAGGAACCCAATCTGGAGATTGTTATTATCGATTAAGTCGGCTGGTTTTCCTATAAGATTAAAATGTTAACATCTTCAAAAATCGTTACTGTTGTAATTGTAACTTACCAGATATAAAATGATTACAGCAGACAGGACAGGAAAATTTTCATTTCGCTAGTAAAACCTGTACATTGTATTGCATTTAACCATTGTTGTCTCTCAGATACCTTATTTAGTTCAGTTTAAAAGTGAACTTTATCTTGACTCTATCACAATTACTTTGCATTTCACACTACTTCAAAACACAACACCAATGAAGCATATTATCTTTCTAAATTAATACTTCCAGAGAAAATGTTAAATTAATATTTGTACAACACAAAATTACAAAGAAATACAACTAAAATTATCTAAAACTCAGAACAGATAGAATAAGATTTATCTTTTACACCCAGTAGCCATATTGACATATATTATTATGAATCAGAAAAGAAAGGATTATATTTAAATTTGGTAAATATAACTCCGCACGACCACGCAACTCGAAACACAAGTACGCAAACACGGTTGCGTGAAGCGTGGCTCGCAATCGTGAAATTTACGAGACTTGCTCGACCTGGTAGATTCTTGTCGTTGAGAACAAGAAACGCATCTAACTTCACTTGTATTTTGTATATTTGTCATTGGATTTGGTTGTTTGTTGGATATTTTTTATATTTTGGATCTAAGTTGTATGTGTATGTCCTGTTTTATTCATTAAAAAGGACTCCTAAATAAAAGTTTATTCTCAGATACAGATGATTCATGATTTGACCCAAATAAATATGAAAAAAGGACATTTATTGAAGCTATATAATTTGAAACTGTTAATTACAAGAATCACATAGACATTCTTTATAATTAATTTAGACATTTTTGTGTGCAAATAAATGTTTTTAGTAGGTATAGATATATAATATGTAATTTCAATCAATCTGAATGCACAAATATCATGCTTGAGAAATTGTGGAAAAGTTTAGGATTTGTTAAAATTCTGGATTCGAAAGTACAGTTCAATTCAATAGATGTAACATAATATACCTATGGTATTAACAATATAAACAGGTTAATACAATAAAACAAAGGTTTTTGGAATTTTAATCCTTTATTATATTAGATATAGGGCCCGTACTTTATGTCCCGGTTAAACCGCCATTAGCTAACCGGGTTTAATCAGGACAGAAATATATGCATAGCATAGACATATACACAATTATACTTATTATTATGATTAGGAGTGCGAAAATGGAAAACGAAGGTGAGGGATAGGAAGCTGACTCTGGAACAGGTCACAAGACTTACCATGGGTTGTGGAGCCAATGATGATGATATTATGATTATACATGATATTACAATGCAAGAGTCCCAATGAGGTACTTTTCTTTCTCGATTAGCTAACCGAGGTTTAACCGGGACATGAAGTACCGGCCCATAATCTATAAAGTTTTCAACCAAAAGTATGTATTACACTTTCATTTTCGTGTCATCAGCATTTGTTTATTTAAACACACTGTCAAAAAAATTAATAAAAAAAACACCATAATGCTAATTTTTCTATTATTATTTTTGTCCTTTAAAATACAGTAGAGCGTTGATTATCTGAACGTCGATCAACCGAACAACTGGTTATCCGAACTCCCGACTCCTGTGCCCTGCACTCGAGTACTGAGCAAGCGTTAGTAATTAACGCTTAAAATATCTTCAATTTTGTATCCAAAAATATGTTGTTGCAAAGACTGCACTTTTTTGTTTAATTGCTATTTGTCATTATCAAGGTATAAACAAATATAATTATATAAATATGGTTTTCATTCACTTGTGGATAAATATGTATGACAATCTCAATATAGTTGGATTATCCGAACAAATCGGTTTTCCGAACGCCCATGTCCCCCAATTAGTTCGGATAATCGACGCTCTACTGTAACTTCTTTGTTCATACATTTGCTAGTTGTCCTTTTAACAGAATTAGATATAAAATAAATATTAAAGGATACCTACTCAAAATCAAACGCCAATATCATGTATCTATTTATAAATTTATTAATAAACTGCTAATAATAATAAAATACTTAAATCAGTCACCAATATAATATACCTATTTATTTATAAATTTATTAACAAACTGCAGTCCAATAAAAATAAAATTATCAACATTATACTACATTACAATGATCTTTCCATCATGTTCGAAGCATATTATACTACCAACATTCGTTGGAATATATTCTTTTTAGTATGTGTGTAGTAGAAGCATAGCATATACTATAAAAACATTCTAAATTTCATGTTTTTTGCATATACTTCAAAGAATATCCTCGGACCAAATATATTGAGCACATTCATGTACATAGTTACTTAGAATATTCGTAAAAGTTTATTCTTGGAATAAACTTATCGAATATTGAATATCGAATCTACCAAGAACATGAAATTGTTATGTGGGAACCATTTAGGCTTGAGTTAAATGGAGAATAATCTTTTAAAACAAACACACACAAAATTTAGTTGCACTAGATTTGCTCCTGGTTGAAAATGTAGGTACTGCCGCAGCTTGTTTGATTTTAACTAACAGCATCCTCCTTTTCCAGTATTTCAATGTTTTCTCTTTTAACAACTGCAATATTATGTAAAAGTATACAAGCCGATATTATTCTTCAAAAAAAAAGGTAACTTGCATCTCATTTCACATATGGGTAATCTTTTCTTCATAAAATACCAAATAAATATTCTTTCAATAACAATTCTTGAGGCAATTTGTCATTGATTATACAGCACTTCAACTACTTTCTGAAGATTATGCAATGGTGTCATTTGTCCATAATTCTCAATTTTATATACCCATCATAATATGCAAAAGTATTTAAAACTTTTAAACCTAAAATAGCACTTCCATATTGTATGTTGGTTATGTTGTTCTTTATCTGACAAAATAATTAAATTCAACGTTTTATTCTTTTCAATGATCTTATATATTTTCTTAATACCCTACATGTACAGGTAAAACAAAATAGAATTTTATTTTTATAGGTTATTTTTATATTTACATTTACAAGGGATATTCATAGAGTTATATATTAGCATAGAGAGAGTGTCATTCAGAGCGAAGTGACGACACCATCTTTTTTATTTGGATTAGTGCTGTTTCACTCTTACGCATAGTAAAGCTGCTACAGTTGTCCTCCTCTTACGTGCCTATATTCACACTGAATGTCATTATAGATTTTCGATACAATGTGTTAGAAAGAGATGCAAGCAAACCAGTCCATGAGATCTTGTCGTCAGGAAGCGCGGAAGGTAGGCTCCCTCTATGTTAATATATACCTCTATGGGGATATTCGATACCAATGAACTGTCAATACGGATGGAATAGGCAGGAAAACAATTAATGCAGCCACGATACAAGAGAGAGGTCCTAGAGAGAGACAGACCAGGTGCTGGAAACTTTGACAGGCCGTGTAATTTGAGTTGCCTATATCAACTTAAATCGGGGAAATATAAAAGTAAAATTCTAAATATAAAACTAACATAAAAACATAATCAAGGACTACTTCTTCGCTTTATATAAAACAGTCACTAATTTAGTATTTAAATAATTTTAAAATTATTTAACTCCCAAATACTTTAGGAAAGTAGGTATTTGTTTTGATAAATACAAATAACAATTCTGAAAAGTATTTAAACTGATTTAAACACCAAGTATGGTACTCTGTACTCTATTTACTCTGTAAATACAAAAAAGTATTTAAATTTTGAAATATGTACTACCAATCAGCCCTGAAAATTAAAATATGAGGTCCATTCAACGAACTGTCAATACTGATTCAATCGGGTCCATTTATATAGGCAACTCAAATTACACGGCCTGTCAAATTCTCCAGCACCTTGTCTGTCTCTCTCTAGAACTTCTCTCTTATATGTTGGTGGCAATCTCGCTTCACTATTTAAATGGGACAGGGCCATTCCATCCGTATTGACAGTTCATTGTTCGATACTCACCAAAGTATCGATACATCGTATCGATACGTATTGTTAGGTTCTGTATCGATACCCTATGATATCGTACTCAAAAGTATCGATACTCCAAGTATCGGTACAAAATATCGATGTCTTTATTTTGACATATACGCATGCGCAGTATGGAGTCCGTCCTTTATTGTAGTTTGTAATAAAATTAAAATACAGAGCACGCTGACCACGTCACCACGTGCAGGCAACCTGGCCTGGCCCACCAACCTCTATTCAAGGAAAATAGAGGACAAAGACCTATTATTAAAAGATTCCTCATTTTACGGTAATACAATTTCTACAGAAATGATAATCCCTTGCCTGGCTATACTCTTTGTCCTTTGTTGTTATTTCTATTTATATTGTTGACAAACGTGAACGTGATTTATAACAATAGAATGGATATTAGGATTTAGGATATTTGCATTTTTTGTTGACATTACGTAGTTCTCTATTTCCCTGAAATGATAAAAGTTAAAAGGCTTTCTTTCTTCCTTTTATTCAAAAATTTTAACTTCAAACCGTCATTAAATTCCCAAATAGTTCGTAGGGCTATTTATAAACTCAACGTCAACGTCGAACGGCAACAGCACCGTTAACGTCAAAAGATGGTCTTATGGGAAACTCATGCTTCCATTTATTGGCTCCGTGCGTCTCCCCTCTACTTACAGTCACGTGACACGCTGTCAGATTTTGTAAGGACGTTTTAACATTGAGTCTTATGGGATTATTTTGTTAAACTTGAATATTTTATTTTGTAGTGATAATAACCGAAAAAAATTGTTAGAATTCATTAGTTATTAATTTATACTGTAATTTATAGTGCAACAAAAATATTTTCTTTTGCGTTAATAAAGATTTATTGACATAAACTGCGATAGTGAGGTTATGTATACAAAATCGAACTGATAATTAATATTGGAAAGTGAAGAATTTATATCAGATTAAGTGCGTTTTTATTTTCTGTTTATATTAATACATAATATCACTAGCGTGACACGGCATTTTTTTTTAATGTCTCATTTAAACATACACAAAGCGTCCTTATAAAATTTCAAAAATCCGCCACCATGAGCAGGTCGGTCGATTTTGCTTTGACACTTTGTTAACGCTCGGGGCCATAGCCACCTTTACTTAACAAGCCATGAAGTTGAAACTTGGCAACATCTATTGGTAGACCGATTAATTCTGACAGTTCTCATTTGTTTTTAAATAATTTTCATTGTATTTACAGGGAAACTGAAATATTTTACAATATTTCGTGCTCCAAATTATAAAGAACATTAAAAGGTATGTTATTAAGATGATTTTAGTTCAATATAATATATTTTTATATAAACAAGCGTGCATATAGAAATCCGTCCACTTAAAAATTTTGTCATTTTTAATGTCTCATATTTCCTAAACCTGTTGGCAGATTTAAGTGATTTTTATAATATGTTGTAGCCTAATTCTTTAACAATACCGCTGTAATAATATTGTTGCTAAACAGTTAAATTTTTATGGTGTAACGGGCATTTATAAAATACTGAAATTTAAACCCAACTATAGACTCCGGTTTTCTTAACATTCTGTTTTTTTGATTAATTCGCTTATGTTTAACAACTAGATTTGTTCTTTATCAATTCAGGGTGTTTCTAAATAATTGCGACAAACTTTAAGGGGAAAGGAACAAAATGAAAAATTTTGACGCCTGTATTTTAAATGTAATCATTTTTTTCAAATTCTGAGAAAACTAATAAGTATTTTTGAAAAATTTAAACGCAGAATAAAAGATTACTTTATTACCGAGGGCCAAAAGTCCCTTAGAATGAATAAAAAGTTTTTTTTAATGACATATTTGAAACTAAAAATCACACTAAATTTTCTTAGTTTTTCACCCCTGTAACTTATTAAAATAAACATAGAAGTTTTCAGGGACTTTAGGTCCTTGGTCCTAACGTAATCTTTCACTCTGCGTTTAAATTTTTGAAAAATACTTATTTGTTTTCTTAGGATTCGAAAAAAATGAATCCCGTTTATATTCTTGTTATTGGTTTTTTTTTGTATAATAAACGTTACTTTCAAGGAATTACTTTTAATATTATTTTGTACAAACTTCCAATTAATAATATTTTCTTGTTCGACTCAAAAAATACTATAAATTTTACCAGAATTTGTACTTTAAAATCGTAGTTTCGAAAGCGGTAGTCCGAAAGTCAGACTACGGACGTCATCAATTGCGACGTTGCCTTTTTCTCTTCATGGCTTGTAAAGTAAAGGTGGCTATAGTATTTTTACTACAAAAACGTTATTACGTAGGTCAAAATTTTTGACGTAAGAGAACTGTCAAAACATTAGAATGTGACTTTTCATTATTGCCGTGTTTATAATAAACATAGCAATAATGAAAAGTCACATTCTAATGTTTTGACAGTTCTCTTACGTCAAAAATTTTGACCTACGTAATAACGTTTTTGTAGTAAAAATACTATATGTCGGGGCATAGCCACCTTTACTTAACAAGCCATGAAGAGAAAAAGGCAACATCGCAATTGATGACGTGCGTAGTCCGACTTTCGGACTACCGCTTTTGAAAACACAATTTTAAAGTAGAAATTCTGGTAAAATTTATAGTATTTTTTGAGTCGAACAAGAAAATATTATTAATTAGAAGTTTTTACAAAATAAAATTAAAAGTACTTCCTTGTAAGTAACGTTTATTATACAAAAAAAAACCAATAACAAGAATATACATGGGATTAATTTTTTTAGAATCCTAAGAAAACTAATGAGTATTTTTCAAAAATTTAAACGCAGAATGAAAGATTACGTTAGGACCGAGGGCCGAAAGTCCCTGAAAACTTCTATGTTTATTTTAATAAGTTACAGGGGCGAAAAATTAAGAAAATTTAGTGTGATTTTTAGTTTCAAATATGTCATTCAAAAACAACTTTTCATTCATTCTAAGGGACTTTCAGCCCTCGGTAGTAAAGTAATCTTTCATTCAGCGTTTAAATTTTTCAAAAATACTTATTAGTTTTCTCAGGATTCGAAAAAAATGATTGCATTTAAAATACACTGAAAATTTTGACAGGCGTCAAAATTTTGTATTTTGTTCCTTTCCCTTTAAAGTTTTTCGCACTTATTTAGAAACACCCTGAATTGATAAAGAACAAAAATCTAGTTGTTAAAGTAGCTAACTTTTTTTATTATCCAACATAAGCGAATTAATAAAAAATAGCAGAATGTTATTAAGAAAACCAGAGTCTATATTTGGGTTTTAATATATTATTATTATTATTATACAAAAAAAAACTAATAACAAGAATATGTGTAAAATACTTTATTTTAAATAAATAATATGTTATTTTAAATTATATACAAATATTGCTAGAAATAACTATAACAACAATTTCTCACATGGTTTGATGTGAAGTGTTGGGGTTTAGAGTCGATAACTTTCTTTTTTTGTTATTCCCCTTAGCATTACTTTTCTTTTTATACTTTTTTGAAAATTCATCACTTTGATGCCTGCTATTTTTGTTTTTTGTATAATTATTTAAAACAATATTACACATAATTTTTATAATAGCAGAATAAACTTTGAAGGTATTTTCCCCACATTCACACTCAAATTCAAAATTTAAATGAAAGCCCATGTTGTAAACTTTTCATTACCAAACATGATAACAGCTTCAGGGTGACAATTGTGCTGCAAAAATTTTTTTTCAAGATTGGGACTATTTATAATAAATTCGAATGTTGAGCAAAGATGATAATAAATAAATTTTACTGAGTCTGTTGCTAAGCACAAACCATCTCTCTGCAAATAATCTTAGTAATCTGCTCCAGTTGTCTCTCCTTTATTGCAGAAAACAAGCTGTTTGAAATGTTCACAATAGTTTTTACTTTTATGAATTTGATGAGCCACATATCCACAAATATATAACTGGGTTGGTTCATCCAATTTATACACTTCTAAATAGTTAGATTTAAAAATTTGATGAAAATCACCAATAATTTCTTCATTCCACTCCAATAATTCAGAACATTCATTCTCTAAATCATTAGAAAGTAAATTTTTGAATTGTTTCAAATCTTGAGTCTTTCCTTTTAAAATATTATGAATGCGAATTTTTTTTTCAGACTCTAAAATTTGGGTATATGAAACATTGTAATTACAGCCTGACCGATGTCTGTATTGCCCAAATCTTTTTTCTAAGTTATCGGTTTGAAATTTGCCTAACAGTATATATTCTAATCAAAATTTGAAAACGTATATTTAGCAATATCTATTAATGCTAGTGTTGTTCTTCTTAAAGCTTTATATGTATCTGTAGTCAAACCTATATAATTATTGCTGTTACTGTGCCAAATGTCAAGCCAATTTAAAAAGTGTTGAAGAAATTTAATGTTTTCACTCTCTGTGGAATAAATTGGATTACAGTAGTAATCTCTTTTCTGAATTCCTTTAAATTTATTTTTTACGTTTACAATATTCCACCAATATTTTATAATTTGTAGTAAAATGGAAGTATCTTCTGAAATACATTTTATTCCACTAATTGTTGAGTCATGAAACAAATTTTCAACTAATTTTACATTCTGGCGTTCAAGATTATTGGGATATACAGTCTTAAAATTTAATTTAAAAGCTCGCTTAGTAATTTTATTCATTTCCAATTTAAAAAAGTTTCTAATTTCTAAAAAGGAAGCTCTGCGTGTAATATTGTCTTCAAGATCTGGATATAAAAATGTCTTAGAAATATCTTTTAGATTTAACCAGTTATTACGTATATTTTTAAAAATGTGGACCATATCATAGAATAAAAATATTTTTTCATTTGGGAAGGTAGGATTTGTAATGAAGATATCGTCTGTAAACTGACTGAACATATTTTGATTGACTTTATTATTATCGGTTACAACACATAAAACTTTCAGACCAAACTTTTGAACTAATTTAATAGTTTCATATATTATACTGGCCAGATCTGAACCTTTAATATTATGTACAGGAATTAATTTTACTACTTGTTTAAAATTTCCGAAAACAGAAGATATCATTAATGTTTGTACTGTATGCCCTAAATCGGTAGGGTTATTAACTGCATAACCAGTTATAGTTTTTGACTTATAATGTAAGTTTTGTTTTAAATAAATTTCATCTACAAAAAGGAGCAACTACTTTTTCTCTCTCAGACAAAGTCGAACAAATGTGTGTTAGGTAATGGTTATTATTTATATTATTATCTGGAGACACATTTAAACTACTAGTTAGCTGTTGCAAATGTCTTTTTGTGGGTAGACAAAAGTAGTCTACCAGACACTCATATGCAGCTGGGGACTGATTGTAAATATTAAGTGAAAATAATAAAGTATGTAAATTATATTGACGCTTCTTCTGAAGCATTAATTTTAATTGGTCTTGGATCAAAAGTAATGAACCCTCAAAAGTATCATTTTCACCGATTACTTCTATCGCAATTTGAATATGTTCATACGATTTTTTTATATTGTACATAAATGTATCGACTGAATTTTCTTTGGGAGGTAACATATACCGCGCTAACAAATTGTCAAGTTGAGACCATCTTGATAATTTACCGTTAGGTAAAATCCACCTTAAATCATTTTTACTTAATTCATTTTTACCTATATATACTGTAACACTTAAGTCTTTTAATACTGCTACACTGTTTAGCACTTTAACTTCTAAATCTGCATTTTCAGGGGTATCAACGTTTAAAGTAAAAAAGTGTAAACCTGTAGATCCTTCTCGGTAGTTCCAGTTACTTAAAGACAATTTAATTTGGAAACTGTCTTTAAGCGAATCAAAACACTCTATCATATCACTCTGTTCAATCTCGCTAAGCACTTCCCCGTGTCTTTTATTAATAGTCATACGCCTATTTTCGGGATCTGTTCTCTCAACAGTTTGTGGAGTTGTTAGATATTTTGGCTGATGTGGAAAAATACGAGGAACTGCAGAAGGTTTTAACTTAGGATTCGTTAATTTCTCTACATGTTTGTTGCCTTCCTTATCTACGCATTCTCTAACTCTCTCGATGTCATCAGAATAAAAATGTTTGGCACATACTACCGCTGATTTTCCAATAACAAAATTTTTCCTGTGGATAAACTGCAACCAAAGTTCTCGCAGCTTTGGATCCTTTGGAAATAAAAAAGTGCTTTCTGGTTGTTCATTCTTTTTAAGACTGCTATCGTAATTGCTTTTGCACTCTGGCACACAGCAACGGCGTGGCATCTACAAAAACAAAAATTATAAGTAGGTATGCCGTATGTAAAATACCAAACTTAAAGAAATTTATATAAACTTGCGTGCATAGAAATCAACCCACTCAAAAATTTGGTCATTTTTGATGTCTCGTATTTCCCGAACCTGTTGGCCGATTTAAATTGATTTTTTAATATGTTATAGCCTGATTCTTTAACAATACCCCTGTAATAATATTGTTGCTAAATAAGTAAATTTCCATTGTATATATATACCGGGTGTACGAATTAAACTGTCTTTTTTTCTCAAAGTTCGCATCACCCTGTGGAATATTCATTCTAAGGGACTTTCGGCCCTCGGTGATAAAGTAATCTTTCATTCTGCGTTTCAATTTTTCAAAAATACTTACTAGATTTTTCAAGATTCGAAAAAAATGATTACATCTAAAATACATTGAAAATTTTGACAGGTGTCAAAATTTTGCATTTTGTTACTTTCCCTTTAAAGTTTGTCGCACTTATTTAGAAACACCCTGTATTGATAAAAGACATATTATCTAGTTGTTAAAGTAGCTAACTTTTTTTTATTATCCAACATAAGCGAATGCATAAAAAACAGAATGTTAAGAAAACCTGAGGCTATAGTTGGGTTTTAATTTCACTATTTTATAAATGCCCGTTATACAATAAAAACTTAACTGCTTAGCAACAATATTATTACAGCGGTATTGTTAAAGAATCAGGCTATAACATATTAAAAAAATCACTTGAATCGGTTTAGTAAATATAAGACATCAAAAATGACAAAAATTTTAAGTGGACGCATTTCTATATGCACGTAAGTTTATATACAAATATATTATACTATAAAATATATTATATAAAAATATATTATATTGAACTAAAATCATCTTAATACATACCTTTTAATATTCTTTATAATTTGGAGCACGAAATATTGTAAAATGTTTGAGTTTTTCTGTAAATACAGTGAATATTATTTAAAAACATTTAAAAATAAATGAGAACTGTCAGAATTAACCGGTCTACGCTTATATGTTGCCAAGTTTCAACTTCATGGCTTGTAAAGTAAAGGTGGCTATGGTCGGGGCGAATAAACTTCGTTCGCCGTTGACGTTGACGGTAGGAAGATTCATCTTTTTTGGCCGTTAACGACACGATCACAGGACATGAACAATAAGCTGTAGCGTAGCGTCATAAAAAATAAAAACTGACAAGGTTTGTCAAAATCAAAACAAACTAAATAATAAATTATGTTTGTAAAGACAGAAAACATTCTCAAGTTTTAAAATACCTATAATATTTAATATGATATTGAAGTACAGTCAGTTATATTTATGGTAAGAAATAATTTAAAAAATATTTGTCCTATATTTTATTAATTTCTATTATTTCAGCGAATATAGATATCTATTGAAAACATTAGGGCATAGAGCTTATGCAAAATTGCGAGTTCCTTTTGTCTATATCATAAAGTCCATAAAGATTACAAAAACGCAAGGAAACAAAGATGCACCATGAGAGGAAATTACCAAAAGAAACAGTTAGTGGTAGTAAGAATACAAAAAACGTTTTGGTAAAATTTCAATTTTTCATTGATTTTAGTGGATGTGATCCTGATCGTTTTAGAAAAGGAAAAAATGAGTTTCATGCTAGAATTGAGGCATCAGAAAGTGACTGACCTTCCTGCAATCAACAGACACTTTTTTACTGAGCACAGTGAGCACCCTGGATATAAGCAGGGCCGGATTAAGGCACGGGCCAACTGGGCCGCGGCCCAGGGCGGCAAAATTTTGGGGCGGCGGATTTGAGAAAAAAAAAGTGTAATTATTTTTGATTGATTATAAAGCTTTATTATCGATTATCAAGACCAGTGAACCTGAGCATTAAATATTAAAAAACTATTTTATTGTTTATTATTTATTTATAACGCGACACTCTGCGCGGTGTAATGTGTCGCAGTACACTACGCTACGCCACTCTATCCAAGTGAGTCGAAGGGGCGAGGCGGCAGTCTGTATCGTACGCTACGCACGGGAAATTTAGTTGTGGGATCGTAGTAGTTGCTAGCATTGGCTGATGGCAGGCGTCTTGTCGCCTTGCCGCTTCCCTCCCCCCACCAACTCCATCACCGCCACGCGCCATTGTCATTCGGTTGTCTGGTCTCAACTCCACGTACTGCAGTCTGTCTAACTGTTTAGGTTTAACGTTTTTGTAATTTGTTTTGAGCGGAGTAACATTTTGAAATTGTAACTTGTGAGGTAAGAAATATTTATTTGTTTATAGTAATGGTAATGTAAGTTAATATAGACCGCGCTCTAGCGGTCGCAATTTTTGACCGATTTTCTTCAAATTCGGCACACGCACACACTTTCCTTTTTGCAATATCTCGGCTAAGTTATTTAGCCAAAAGAATCCCATAACATTTACCCCCTTTTTGGGGGGGTTTTACCCCAAAATTTTGGTTTTTGGGGCCCGTATGGGAAAAATTCTTCTTTATGTTTTAAATTCGTGTAGAGCATATTTTTCTGAAAATGTTAAGGCAAATTTCGATTTTCTAGCTAATTCCGTTCTCTATAAGGAAAAATGTAATTCGGCATGTTGCCATACGTATAGGTTTCACAATGAGTTGAATAAGTAATGGAAGGAAATTCGCTTCCCTCATTTTTTCGCTTCATTTTTCCTGTCGTATCGTACTACAGTTTTGAATTATACAGATATTCTTTTTTTTACAGTCAGACCTTTACTTCCGATGTCATTGATGCTATAACAAGCAGCTGTACAAATGGATGGACGCAAACGGCTCAGTGGGTGGCAATACAAAAAAGTAGCCGAAGAGAAGAAAAAAAAATTGACAGTTGTAAATAAAACTGCGAAGCTTGATACATTTTTTACAAGAAGTAACCTACCAGTGCCACCAGAACCAGTGCTTTTAGAAAGTGTCAAAGAATTTTGTGAAGTAGAACTAGAAGTATGTTCCATATTAACGCCTTCAGCTTCAACAGCTTCAGCATCAGTGCCTTCAGCTTTAACATCAACCCCTCCAGCTTCAGCATCAGCCCCTTCAGCTTCAACATCAACCCCTTTAGCTTCAGCATCAGCCCCTCCGGTTTCAACATCAACCCCTTCAGCTTCAGCATCAACCCCTTCAGCTTCACCCTCAACCCCTTCAGCATCAGCACCTTCAGCTTCGTCATGTGTTGATACTGACAAGATCAAACCAGCTATATCCGAATTAACTTTTGTTGTTGACGAGATTGAAGATCAATTAACAGTCTCTGAACCTGACTCTTCTGTCCATTTGAAACCAAATTATGATCCTGCTTTATGGATAGTGAATGAAGAGACGCGGGAATATTTTGTTAAAAATGGATGGAATCAAAATAAAGATTGCGATTTTAAAAAATCTGAAAGGCAATATCCAGACAGGAAAAGAGTGTTGGCTAAATGGCTATTCGACAGAAAACTTGCAAATGGCGAAATTGTAAATAGAGATTTCTTGATTTACTCACCAAGTTTAGGCTCTTTGTTCTGTGGTCCATGCAAATTGTTTAGTTCGACCTCTACTCAGTTTACTGAAAATGGGTTCAGTGATTGGAAACATGCATCAGCGAGAATAAAAGAGCATGAAAACTCGCACGTTCACTACAATAGTGTAATAGTATACAAACAAAGAGCAGAAGCAGCCGGGAGGATCGATAAGCTTCTACAAAACCAAGTGGAAGAAGAAATAAGGTATTGGAAGGCAGTTCTCCAGAGAGTGGTGGCCGTAATAAAAAACTTGCCTCGCGTGGTCTTGCCTTTAGGGGGACTGACGAAAAATTTGGTTCTTTTTCAAATGGCAACTATATGATGTGCTTGGAGCTGATTGCCGAATTTGATCCATTTTTGAAAGCACACATTGAAAAATATGGGAAAGCGGGTAAAGGCAAACAGTCATACCTATCATCAACCATTTGTGAAGAACTCATCGAAATAATGGCAAAAACCGTTATTGATACAATTTTGAATGATGCTAAGAAAAGCAAGTACTATTCTATAATAGTAGATTCCACCCCTGATGTAACACACATTGATCAATTGTCTTTCATATTAAGGTATGTGAATGAATTGGGAATCCCTGAAGAACATTTTGTTGAATTTATGAAAAATCAAGGTCATACAGGTGAAGAACTAGTGAACTCAGTGCTTTCTTTCCTACAGTCGAAAGGATTGGACATACAAAACTGTAGGGGACAGTCCTATGACAACGCGTCAAATATGTCAGGAATGTACTCGGGGTTGCAGGCAAGACTTAAAGAAAAGAATCCCTTGATATTTTATGTGCCTTGTTCAGCGCATTCACTAAATTTAGTGGGATCAAGCGCAGCAGAATGCTGTTCTCTTGCAAAACATTTCTTTGATCTCTTGCAAGGATTGTACAATTTTTTCTCGTCTTCTACGCACAGGTGGAATCTTCTTCTGTCAAATTTCACGGCCACAGGAAAGGACAAGAACACGTCGTTGAAGTCTCTCAGTGTTACAAGATGGTCTGCAAGGGAAGAAGCTTGCAAAAGCCTTAATAAAGACTACAAACCCATGGTCAAGACGCTGATAGACATGACTTCAAGCAATCATGAAAACAAACAGACACAATCCAAAGCCAAAGGGTTGTTGCGAAAACTAATGTCTCTAGAAACATGTTTCATGGCAGCCCTTTGGGGAGATGTACTTCAAAAATTTAATTCAGTCAGTGAAAAGATCCAGGCTGAAAATATGACCGTGGACAGCGTTGTAATCCTGTACAACTCACTCACAGAGTATGTGATGAACATGAAAGACATGTTTACCCACTATAAGAAAGAGGGCGAAAAAAAACTGCAAATTGCGCAAGGTGAAATGAGACAGAACGATGAGCCAGAACTTCCACAAGAGACGCAGCCGCAGGTGCAGCAAGATTTTGATCGCCCAAAAAGAAAGGCGAAAAGAAAGAGGTTCTTTGATGAATCTTCAGAAGAAGATGAAGAAAGAACTTATGATGAGGATGATGACATTAGGGGAAATTGTCTTCAACAAAGTTATGACATCATCGTGGAAACACTTCAGTTTCAGTTAGACAAAAGGATCTCTGTGTACACAGACTTCGTTGCAAAGTTTTCATTTCTAACAAAATTAAAGACTCTAACTACCGAAGAAATTACTGCTAACGCGACGTCTTTGCAGAAAATCTATATTGAAGACATTGAAGAGTCAGAGTTTATATGCGAGTGCATCCATCTGAAAGGACTTCTGATCCGAGGAAACTACAAAGAAGCCGAAATAGCTATTTGTATAACAAGGGAGGAAAGTGTAACTTTTCCTCCCGAGAATGAAGTTTACTGCCCGACGCGTAGCGGAGGGCAGTAATCATTCAAGGGAGGAAAAGGCACTTTACTCCCATGTTATACATATGGGTTTTCCACCTTCCTCAAATAACAAGTCATTTTTTCATTTTTACTTAATTTATTTATGTAACTAACCAACAAAATCTATTAGAACTAAAACAACAAATAGGTACAATATAACTGTCAACTGTCAAATATAAGTCAAATTAATAATGTAAACATTGTCAAATCAAAATAACAATTTACTGTTTTTTACCATTCTGCAAAATACAGGATGTTTTATAAATAAACTTTAAAATGTATAGATACTTCGTAATAGAAAATAGATATTATACAGGGCGTCAATAAGTTATATTTCATGAATGAAATACCATGACGTCACTTTTACTTTTCCTCCCTAGGGAGGAAAAATATTTTCCTCCCTAGGGAGGAAAAGTACAACTTTGCTCCCTACAATCAGGTCCGGAAAGGTATACTTTCGGTAGAGGTAGGTGGAAAAAGACTTTTCACTATCAAACTTGTACAGATTTTTGATAGAAAAAAATCTACAGGACTTGTTTCCCAACGTGGCTATTGGTTTGAAAATGTTTTTGACAACTCCTGCTACAAACTGTTCTGCTGAGAGATCGTTTTCGACCTTGAAAAGAGTAAAAAACTATCTGCGTTCAACAGTGACTCAAGAACGACTCGTCAGCCTGGCTGTTTTAGCCATAGAACATGAACTGACAACAAAACTCGATTTCAGTGCAGTTGTTGATGATTTTTCCAATGCACGTGCAAGAAAGAAGAAGTTTTAAGTTATATTTACTTTAACAAAGCTAATTTAGTGAGTAAGTTATTTGTTTGGATATGTGATTTGTATGCTCTGAACAGTTATATTTCGATGTTGTATATATTTGTTATTATCCTATATTCAATACAGAAATTATCATTTATTTTGCAGTCTTACTCTGTACACCTTTTACTAATTTTAGCCCCTTCCTAACTGTCCTGTTTTTGCCCATAAATCGACAGCAATGACCGATTATGGCTCAAAGCCTGCGGGCACATTCACAGGTGAGCCGTCGCCGAGTAACGAAGCCGAATTTTCACTTCACTCCAAATCAATCATTCTCAGCCAAAATAGTCATAAAACTATAAAAGAATTGTTGAGTTTGGGAATTACGAGCTGCATGATGTTTCACAAAATAATATCAACAACGATTTTATTTACTATTATTGTAATCTTAAGTAATGGAATATCACGGTTGTAGAAAATGGTTTCGTAATTAACGGAGTTTTGTCAAATAGTTTATTTTAATTAATAAAACGCAATTTTAGGACATAGTTTCTTGTTTTCATCATGAGAGGTACTAAAACCATTACAATATCAAGAGACAGTTGAGCGCTGGAAAATGTCCCAAAATGCGTTATTTTGCCTCTAAATTTCAATTTTTTTCGGGGGGGCCCCGGACCCCCCCCCCCGGTGTTGCACCCCCGCTAGGGCGGCAGGCAGACCTCTGGCCCATGGGCGGCAAAAGTGTTAATCCGGCCCTGGATATAAGGACCTTTTTACAACATTCTTCCAAGTTTAGTGTCAGTCTATATATTTGTGGTTTATTAATTCTTATAATTGTTTTATAAGGGACATTTAAGGCTACAAAGGAAATTTAAAAAATGAAGGCAGCAGAACATCTTCCACTGTCTCTTATGCACCTATTGAAATTATATTTGAGGACGAACCTATACCAGACACATCACAAGATGTGCACACATTTAACTCCAGAAAAACCTAGTCTGTTAGTCATTTTCTTTTATGTTCAGTACTTAAAAGTGAGTTTTCATTTCTTACAGTATCAATTAGGGCATTACACTCAAATTTAATCACTGCTTCATAAAATATGGTAAGTAGTCTTGTTTCTCAAGCAGAAAAAACTATCTTAAATAATACATTTTCTCAATATGTTCGTGCATGCTTGAAGGCATTTAATCCTGAAGGTGCTGCTGAGGGAGCGTTCAAGTATTACGTAACGTGATTTTAGACCCACAATATGTAAATCACTGTAATGGGTGTTTAACTATTTCGTAACCCAATTTTTGAAGATTTTTAACCCCCCGCATAATACTTGATACGTAATACTTGAACGGCCCTTGAGGCAAGGAAGCAGATATGTTCGCGTTTTTCTTACATCGTTATTAATTTAGTTTGTTGTTTTAATGTTTTATAGATTACCTAGTTTGTTTATTGATAATAAATAAAACAATTCATTGTACTGCTGTCTTTTTATTTCTTTACTTATGTAATAATAAAAGATCACAACAGGAAAGTTTACAAAATGATTGAAAATAATATTTTAACCAATAAATTTTTTTTAATATTTATAAATAATATATGAAGGGTATAGACAAAGAATGGCAATAGTCCATTTGGATTAATTTCGAACAAATTGAAAATTAAGATTTAACTTATAAAGTCAAAGTAATTATTATTATTCTTTAAATTTGACTTTATAATAAGTTAATAAATATTAAATTTAAATTTTCTCCAAATAAATTCAAATGAACTATTGCCATTCTTCTGTACCATTAATATAGGTATATATCGACAGTTAAATAAATACTGAAACCTCACAAGTTAAAATCTACAACTTTTCAGTAGAGTGAAAAACTTCTCTGCTTAGTACAGGCTTTTTCTTTCTCATTATTTATTATTTAATACTTTGAAAAAAAAATACCAAAACATACTTTTTAACAGAAGAGATAAAAACATGTACTAAACAACGAAGTTATTTCACTATCCTGAATAGTTGTAGATTTTGAGGTTTCAGTATTTAACCGTTGATATAATAGACTCTAGTTTTTTATTGAGGTTACAGTCATTTATTTGTACGGGGCAGGATCATAGAGGTATATAATATTAACATAGAGTGAGCCTACCTTCCACGCTTCCTGACGACAAGATCTCATGGACTGGTTTGCGGTATCTCTTTCTAACACAGTGTATCTAGAAACTAAGATGACATTAAGTGCGAGTATAGGTACGGAAAGAGAGGACAACTGTCGCAGCTTTACTATGCTTAAGAGTGAAACAGCACTAATCCAAATAAAAAAGATGGTGTCGTCACTTCGCTCTGAATGACACTCTCTCTATGCTAATATATAACTGTATGGGCAGGATAAGAGAAACTCTTTGTTACTATCGAGTATAACTATAAATATAGAAAAGGAAAATTATGTAAAGTAAATAAAAAGTAGCCAAAAACATACTGTGCAAATTTCAGAGCAATCCACGTAGCAAATTACCAAAAGAGCAATTTAACTCAAGAAAGGATCACTACTGGAGCAATGTTACCATTTGTGATAACAATGTCAGAAGACCCTGCTTCTCAGGGTGACTACTAACCCAGTCCTACCTGGAGGAACAGAAAGCCACAACGTTATGATATAAAGGAACTCACATTTTCTCTTACAAAAGGCATATACATTAAATTATTAATATTGAAAGTAGCAATAAGAAACTACCTAAAATTTATTTGATATATTTATTTTTAAAATAATCTGTGTACAGCATTGCCAGAAGAAGAAAAATATATAATGTATCTCAGAAACAGAATATAGGACCTTTTTGCAACATTCTTCCAAATGATTCTGTTCATCCATGGTCTATTAATTCTCCGTAAATCCATTTGGTTGATCTGAACAGTACATACCATACATATTTTCAATTTCACTTGCGGATACCTAGCATTCCTCAGTGGTCGTCCGGGACAGCAGCGCGTGCGCGAAAACTATTTGTAATTTTAAATCTCACGTAGTTAGGTTATCAAATTATTGGTTACATAGGTACAATAAGAAATAATTGTTTTTCTATTTTACTAATAGTCTATTATAATTAATGGGTTGCCAGAGTTGTAGCCAATGTTATTCAGGCTATAGGTGTATTATTTACTTTTCTGGTGATGAAATAAAAAATACCGTCTCTTATTATTATATATTATAATTATTGTATACCTTGGTAGAAGAATAATATTTCAAATTAATTTTGACACATTTGAACATTTTTTGACCTATTTTTAAAATGGCCTATTTTTTTACATGATTTTTACACTTTGTTTTGAACGTCAACATGTTATAAATACGAAAATGGTTTTTGAAATAGTAATCATAGTAATTATTTATAATAGAAAAATTTTAAATAATTTATCCTCTTATTAATATATCTAAACATTTTAAAATCTTTAAGAATAATAATTAAAACATGTTCACACGTTTTCTTGGTTGCATACATTTAGGCGAACACATTTAAAAATGTGTTATTTCAATTTAATACTTATTAGATTTTATAAATTTTGTCCATATTAAAAATAAATTAACGCGTTAATACGTTTAGTAATTCTGCGCTGCTGTCCCGGACGACCAATAATTTGATAACCTAACTACTTGTGAAATAAATTACAAATAGTTTTCGCGCACGCGCTGCTGTCCCGGACGACCACTGAGGAATGCTAGGTATCCGCAAGTTTCAATTTCATGCATACAAAAATTATGTACACTACTAGTAATATTGTGGATATTTATTTTAAAAATATTCTCTGTAGGTATATGATTCTTGTCAGATAAAAAAAATCACATAAACTATCTCTAACTGAATATAGGACCCTTTTTGCAACAATCTTCCAACTATTTCTAATAAACTTCAAAAATTTCTAATGACAGTTTTACATTATGCTATTTTCATGCTAGGCAAGAGCCATGCAAGACAGATCACGCTACTGCGCATGCCCACGCGCTATTTCCATGCAATTCCTGTGCTAGACGAAAAATTAAAACATGTTCTATTTTTCATGCTATTTTGATGCAAGTCCTGTCAAAATTCATGTTGCCAATATGACAAAATTTATAGTTTAGAAAAAACTTAACCTTATTGTGTAAATTTAAATGGTATTTATCGGATGTAATAATTTGTGATTTATATTTGAATATTTTTAATTATGGACTGAAATTTCCAAGTGAAATATCTAAAGTTAATATTTTGATATATTTCTTCTATTGGCAACAATGAAAGTGGTATCTAAAATTGCATAGAAATAGCTCTGATGTAAAAAGGCCAGGCTAGGCAAGAGATACGCCATGCAAGACGGACTTGCATAGCATGAGACTTGCATAGCCTTGATGTAAAGTGGACTTAATAATTTTTCTAATTTCTTTTCTCCATTTGGTTAAGCTGAACAGGAACAGTACATGTTTTCATATTCATTTGCAGTTATCAACATTCTACATTCAACACTTCCAAGTTCCAAGTTTCTAAAACCATTTCAAATTCCAAAAAATAAAAAATGTAAGGTTAGAGAGAAATAAGAAATAAGAAATGTGACATGACATTACGCCTAACTGCTACGGCACCGTCAACGAAAAGTTTATAAATGCACCTCACAACGTCGAACGTCAAGGTCACCGTCGAACGGCAACGTTAACGTCAACGTCGAGTTTATAAATAGCCATTAATTCTCCAAACCGGTGTTGCAAAAAGTATAACATAAGGGGTTAAATGTTCGATACGATATTATGATTCGGTGTATCGATACACAGTATCGATACCAACTAATGTATCGATACAAAATATCGAGTATCGAAATATAAAGTATCGATACCTCAAAGTATCGATACGTATCGAACATCCCTAATTTACATTACAAAAATATTATTATGTCATTTGTCAAAATAAAAGCTTCCTTGCCACGAGCTAGCATTTTGAATTTCCCGGTGATGTCAATGTGTAAACAACATGACAACGTTGTAAATATTTTGACGCATGCGCAAATTAGGGAGCCGCACTGTATCTTTAGCCGCACCTGCCAAAATCGATGTTTGCACGAGACCAGGGCCCTGATTCTAATTCATTTCGACAGTCGCAATTTCATTTCGACACCGCCATGACAGCCGCAGAATATAGCGATTCTTATTCATTTCGATATTAGTTACAACTGGGGATATTAACCTTATCATGTTGAGACTGCTCAGAATTTGGGTTGGCGCTCCCGTTTATTGGAACTTGTTGATAGTCTGGGAAAATTATCGAAAAAATGCCATTTTTGGGAAAAATTATTTACCAGCTATTTTATTGCTAAAATCGAATCTTAAGATTGCATATACAGTGCGTCCATAAAGTAACGCATAAATTCATTATTTCGTAAACCAGCGACATTAATGAAAAATCCTGAAACGGGTCGATTTTTATTTTTAGATTCAGATTTTTTGTCATATATATCATACTAGTGACGTCATCCATCTGGGCGCGATGACGTAATCGATGATTTTTTTAAATGAGAATGGTCATGTGATAGCTCATTTGAAAGGGTATTCAATTCTCTATTCACTAATATAAACATTTACCTAATTATTTATACAAGGTGTTCAAAAAACATTTTTTTAATTAAAATAATTGAACCAAAAAGAAGAATGTACGTAATTTATTTAATTCAAAATACGTTTTACTGTTGTCAGAAAACAGGAAAAAAATGTTTATTTGAGAAATAAATATTGTTTTTTGCTTAAATTCAATGTTAAAGCTGCCACCCACCTGTCGCTTGGCAGTTTGAACATTTCGTTTAAGCGAAAATCAATGTTTATTTGTCAAATAAAATTTTTTTCTGTTTACTGACAGTAGTAAAATGTATTTTGAATTAAATAATTACATTATATTCTTCTTTTTGTCTCACTTATTTTAATTAAAAAATGTTTTTTGAACACACTGTATAAATAATTATGTTAATGTTTATATTCTTGGATAGAGAATTGAATACCCTTTTAAATGAGCTATCATATGACCCCTATTCTCATTTAAAAAAATCATCGATTACGTCATCACGCCCAGATGGATGACTTCACTAGTATGATATATATGCCAAAAAACCGTAATTTAAAAATAAAAATCGACGTGTTTCGGGAATTTTCCTTAAAGTAACCAGTTTACGAAATAACGAATTTATGCGTTACTTTATTAGTAATTTGGGGTATGACAAGTCCGCAGAAAGTGTGTTATTTTATTTATAAAGAAATTAGCACTTCTAAATCTTCTTTATTTTTCAATTAGTGGTCTGTAACTCCTAAAATTTTTCCTTTGAGCCAAAAACACTCAAATAAAAATTCACCGTAATTTAGTTCTGCACAAAGTTATTTTTTTTTCCGATTTCCTTCAACAAAAATTTTACTCAGAAAATCCGAGTTTTCCCAAAAAATCTGCAATTTTCAATTAAAATTTCAGGGAAGTACCTAATTATTTATCGATAATTAAATAATTGATGACATGAAAGATTTATTATAGTATATACAGAGGGGCTAAATTATGGAATAAATTCATTTCTTTAAAACGGACGATTTTGGAGCAAAATCCCGAAAGAGGTCGATTTTTATTTTTAAATTACAATTTTTTGGCATATATTTCTTACTAGTAACGTCATCCATCTGAGCGTGATGACGTAATCGATAATTTTGTTAATGGGAATAGGGGTCGTGTGGTAGGTCATTTGAAAGGGCGTTCAATTCTCTATTCAGTAATATAAACATTATTATCATTAGGTATTTATACAGGGTTACCAAAAAAAATTTTTGAATTAAATTAATTGGCGCAAAAAGAAGAATGTATGTAATTTATTTAACTCAAAATACATTGTACTGCTGTCAGAAAATAGAAGAAAAGGTTTATTTCACAAATAAGCATTCATTTTCGCTTAAATTAAATCACAAACAGCCTCCCTCCTACCTATTGGCAGTTTAAACATTTAATTTAAGCTAAAAGCAATGTTTATTTGCAAAATAAACATTTTTTTCTATTTTCTGACAGCAATAGAATGTATTTTGAGTTAAATAAATTACATGCATTCTTCTTCTTGCGTCAATTAATTTAATTCAAAAAATTTTTTGGCCTCCCTGTATAAATAATGATATTAATGTTTATAATACTGAATAGAGAATTGAACGCCTTTGTAAATGAGCTACAACACGAACCCCTATTCCTATTTAAAAAAATAATCGATTACGTCATCACGCTCGGATGGATGACGTCACTAGTTTGAAATATATGCCAAGAAATTTAATTTAAAAATAAAAATCGACCTGTTTCGGGATTTTTCTCTAAAATCGTCCATTTTAGAGAAAATGAATTTATTCCATAATTTAGCCCCTCTCTGTATATCAGGAGACCGGCGACAATCTAACCAATAGTTTAGCAATAATTAAAATATTAATTAAAAAATTTCGGTCGAAATAATAACCAGAAAGATTATGATACACCAGAATAACTATGATTTTCGTATAAAAAAAGCACTATACCTATTCAACGTACCTTACAGGATTGAAATTGGACCATTTGAGCGGTCTCAGGAATGTTATAAAGAAACAATTTTTTGGCTTATAAACAAATAGAACCCCTCAGAAAATATTAGATTTAATTAAATTAAGTTAACGCTGTTGAAAAGGGCACGGCTTCTGTCTCCTTTTCGAAGAAAAACAAATTGAATTGCGAGGAGTGATTCCAGGTATAACCGGTCAAATTTGACCGGCATTTGCGACAGAGTTATAAACAACAGGATTTTAATCTTTGAACCATTAGATACCTTTTAATTCCGGTCCTCTTTGTACATACAAATTTTCATATCTTCAAGACACTTATAACAAAAAAGATTTATGTCACTGTCACCAAATTATTTAATTATTGATAAATAATTACTTCCCTCAAATTTTAGTTGAAAATTAAAGATTTTGTTTGGAAAACCCGAATTTTCCGAGGAAAATTTCCGTCGAAGGAAATTGGAATAAATTATCAATGTGCAGAATTACTGTCAATTTTTATGTGAGTGTTTTGGTTTAAAGTTAAAATTTTCGGAGTTATAGAGCAATAATAAAAAAAGATTTCGGAGCGCTAATTTGTTTATAAACAAAATAGCACACTTTCTGTGGACTTTGCACAGCTATATTACTAATATAGGAAGTCTTAAGATTTGATTTCAGCATGTCCAGCAATAAAATACCTGGTAATTAATTTTTCTTGTTTTTTACTAATTTTCCCAGATTATTACCTTACATCTTTCATTGAGTTGATGATTCATGTTGTGGACATTCTCAATTATTATATTTCTAATTTAATACTATTCTATCTAATTCCTCAAAACAAGCAAATTTCAATTAAACCCAGCTATATTATAATACCTTTTGCTTTAGTTTTCCTTGCAAGAAATAAACAAAACACATCTAAACTAAACCTAACCTCGCTTTTGGCCATTCATTCATCTCCGTGTCAAATAATTTCGACAGTCGAAATTATAATATCAACACCCTTTTTAAAGTCGCTATTAATTTCGATAGTCGCTATTTCATGACGTCACTTCGTTAGTTCAACTAAAATCCACAAGGCTCGCACAATCGCATTTCAACCGTCGCCATATTGAAAGCGACTTGTTTAGTGTCGAAATTTGATTTAGAATCAGGGGCCTGATTCTAATTCATTTCGACAGTCGCAATTTCATTTCGACACCGCGCGATTCTTGGGGATATTAACCTTATTATGTTGAGACTGCTCAGAATTTGGGTTGGCGCTTCGGTTTCTTGGATTTTGTTGATAGTCTGGGAAAATTATCGAAAAAATACCATTTTTGGGAAAAATTATTTACCAGCTATTTTATTGCTAAAATCGAATCTTAAGATTGCATATATTAGTAATATGGGGTATGACAAGTCCGCAGAAAGTGTGTTATTTTATTTATAAACAAATTAGCACTCCTAAATCTTCTTTTTTTTTTTTTCAATTAGTGGTCTGTAACTCCTATATTTTTTCCTTTGAGCCAAAAACACTCAAATAAAAATTCACCGTAATTTAGTTCTGCACAAAGTTATTTTTTTCCGATTTCCTTCAACAAAAATTTTACTCAGAAAATCCGAGTTTTCCCAAAAAATCTGCCATTTTCAATTAAAATTTTAGGGAAGTACCTAATTATTTATCAATAATTAAATAATTGAAGACATGAAAGATTTATTATAGTAGATTATACAGAGGGGCTAAATTATGGAATAAATTCATTTCTTTAAAACGGACGATTTTGGAGCAAAATCCCGAAAGAGGTCGATTTTTATTTTTAAATTACAATTTTTTGGCATATATTTCATACTAGTGACGTCATCCATCTGAGCGTGATGACGTAATCGATAATTTTGTTAATGGGAATAGGGGTCGTGTGGTAGGTCATTTGAAAGGGCGTTTAATTCTCTATTCAGTAATATAAACATTAATATCATTAGGTATTTATACATGGTTGCCAAAAAAAAATTTTGAATTAAATTAATTGGCGCAAAAAGAAGAATGTATGTAATTTATTTAACTCAAAATACATTGTACTGCTGTCAGAAAATAGAAAAAAAGGTTTATTTCACAAATAAACATTTCTTTTCGCTTAAATTAAATCACAAACAGACTCCCTCCTACCTATTGGCAGTTTGAACTTTTAATTTAAGCTAAAAGCAATGTTTATTTGCAAAATAAACATTTTTTTCTATTTTCTGACAGCAATACAATGTATTTTGAGTTAAATAAATTACATGCATTCTTCTTCTTGCGTCAATTAATTTAATTCAAAATTTTTCTTGGCCTCCCTGTATAAATAATGAAACTTATGTTTATAATACTGAATAGAGAATTGAACGCCTTTGTAAATGAGCTACAACACGAACCCATATTCCTATTTAAAAAAATAATTACGTCATCACGCTCGGATGGATGACGTCACTAGTTTGAAATATATGCCAAGAAATTTAATTTAAAAATAAAAATCGACCTGTTTCGGGATTTTTCTCTAAAATCGTCCATTTTAGAGAAAATGAATTTATTCCATAATTTAGCCCCTCTCTGTATATCAGGAGACCGGCGACAATCTAACCAATAGTTTAGCAATAATTAAAATGTTAATTAAAAAATTTCGGTCGAAATAATAACCAGAAAGATTATGATACACCAGAATAACTATGATTTTCATATAAAAAAGCACTATACCTATTCAACGTACCTTACAGGATTGAAATTGGACCATTTGAGCGGTCTCGGGAATGTTATAAAGAAACAATTTTTTGGCTTATAAACAAATAGAACCCCTCAGAAAATATTAGATTAAATTAAATTAAGTTAACGCTGTTGAAAAGAGCACGGCTTCTGTGTCCTTTTCGAAGAAAAACAAATTGAATTGCGAGGAGTGATTCCAGGTATAACCGGTCAAATTTGACCGGCATTTGCGACAGAGTTATAAACAACAGGATTTTAATCTTTAAACCATTAGATACCTTTTAATTCCGGTCTTCTTTGTACATACAAATTTTCATATCTTCAAGACACTCATAACAAAAAAGATTTATGTCACTGTCACCAAATTATTTAATTATTGATAAATAATTACTTCCCTCAAATTTTAGTTGAAAATTAAAGATTTTGTTTGGAAAACCCGAATTTTCCGAAGAAAATTTCCGTCGAAGGAAATTGGAATAAATTATTAATGTGCAGAATTAAATTACTGTCAATTTTTATGTGAGTGTTTTGGTTTAAAGTTAAAATTTTCGGAGTTTTAGAGCAATAATAAAAAAAAAGATTTCGGAGCGCTAATTTGTTTATAAACAAAATAGCACACTTTCTGTGGACTTTGCACAGCTATATTACTAATATAGGAAATCTTGAAGATTTTATTTCAGCATGTCCAGCAATAAAATAGCTGGTAATTAATTTTCCTTGTTTTTTACTAATTTTCCCAGATTATTACCTCACATCTTTCATTGAGTTGATGATTCATGTTGTGGACATTCTCAATTATTATATTTCTAATTTAATACTATTCTATCTAATTCCTCAAAACAAGCAAATTTCAATTAAACCCAGCTATATTATAATACCTTTTGATTTAGTTTTCCTTGCAAGAAATAAACAAAACACATCTAAACTAAACCTAACCTCGCTTTTGGCCATTCATTCATCTCCGTGTCAAATAATTTCGACAGTCGCCATCGCCATATTGAAAGCGACTTGTTTAGTGTCGAAATTTGATTTAGAATCAGGGCCCAGGCCCCAGTGATGTGGGAGGGAGACGCTCCCTCCCACATCACTGCACGAGACGCACGCATAGAAAAATAGCGTAACGCGTAACAGTTCGGGTCGGTGGTCTATCTATCTCTCTCTACCGACGCTTAGCTTTCTCTCTCTAGCATATGATGGCCGCCGCCTGTGTGTCACTGTCGTTAAGTTGGATTTATAGTTTGACGTAGCGTAGACGTAGACGCAACGGAGACGCACTGGAAAAGATCAACACCGAATTTTGTGTACTCGTGTTTATAGATGAACGCAAGCGCCTGACGGAACGTAAGAGAAGCGTAAAGGCTGTATGACACTATGCATTTTCTTGTATCATTTCTAATATCGTTTCTTGTATACATTTTCTTGTATCATTTCTTGTACGTACATTTGTGCCCTGTATGACACTATGCAAGTTCTTGTATACCTCATTCGCTCTCGCGAGATTTTTTTTGACACTGACGTTAGTAATTTCTTTTTTGAAAAGTTCAGTTGTCAGAAGTGACTGGAAATTACTACAAAACCAACGCACCTGCTCATATCCAATATTATTAATAGTAAACAGACATAAAAATAACATAAACCTTACGCCAATCAATAATTATTTATTTAAACCATTATAATGTATTGATAGCAAATGAGAAAATTATTTATTGTACAAAATAAAAATATTTTGTAGAAATAAACTTCACAAAATTTTATGAGATTAGTAGACACTCCCACTATTTCTAATAATTCTTCTTTTTTTAATGAAAGATTAAGTTGATTTTAGCAGTTAATAGTGTGAGGTAGGAATTTTTGTGTTGTACGTTTCCTATTCCGAATGTCTCAAAAAAAATCTCGCGAGAGCGAATGTAGTATATCGAAAACTGTATGAAATTCGGCACGTGATTGATCGAAATTTTGTTTGTCACCCTGTCACGTTACATTGGTATGGTATGGTAGTACTGCGTCTACAGCTGATTTTAAGGATTTTATAAAATTTATAAACTTTTAAAAACAAATATTTTAATGTTATAATAACTAGAATTTTTATGTTGACTTGATTATTTGTGTTTTTTATTTTGTTTTGATATTTGTGCTAAAATATTTGCATTATAATTATCTTCAGTTTGATCCAAATTGGAACTATTGTATTTTCCTCTATTAAAAAATTATGCAATATGAAACCCAAAGTTATTCTAAATAAATGGTTATTAGTAGAACAGTAGTCCATACCAAACGGTATATTAAGTATCAATAAAATATTTATAAATAATACCTACAAAACACAAATAAATTCATCAAGACATAAATCATATGATCTCATTTTCAGCCGCCATTATGACATTTAGAAGTTTTACCAGCAGGTTTTACGTTTTTGCTCTCTGCGCAGAAATTGGCGCAGTTATTGTACAAGAATCTGTGCCTGACACAAATTCTTGTATCGTTTCTGATATCGTTTCTTGTATCTGTGTATGACACTATACATTTTTTTGACATATCAGAAACGATATTAGAAATGATACAAGAAAATGCATATAGTGTCATACAGCCTTAACGTAACATAAGAGATGACCAACTTTCATCTTTTACAGTGCGTTTCTTCCGTCTGGCCAATCATAAGGCAGAATTTTGTTCTGTCACTCAAAGTGGACCCGCCCCGCCCCCTCATTCCTTGTGTTGTGTAAAAAGTTGATTGTCAACATATTCGAATTTTGTTAATTATTTGTTAATACAATGGATGTTAAGTTATTAATTTAATAAAAATATATCAGTCATTTCAATATTTCAGATAAATATGAGTTGTTATTAGCCTAATTCGTGGTTATCCACACATATTATACGATAGGTAAATCCAATAAACATTTAAAGACCAGGAAATGGAACAAAATAGTTGGAAATCCCACGGCATGCGGCACCAAAGAGCATACTTTCGTTTATTTCCTAATCCATGTAACACACAAAACAGATAAATATTATAATAAATAATAGTATAAGTATAAATAAATAAACACAAAGTTTGTTTACTGTTCCTATAATTTATAGGCTATGTTGTTGAATTAGAATTTAGGTCCACTTGCCACTATGCTAAATTTAGTACTGAAATTAGTACTAAAAATAATGTATCTACAAATTAGATGCGCGCGCCGATTTAGTACTAAAAATTAAAACATGTTCTAATTTCTTGTGCTGAAATTGACACAATATTAAAAAGTGAGGTTGTATTGTATATTAGGTACTTTTGTTTTTTTTTATAGGTACATAATAAAAATAGTGATTTCAACTTTCAACATGTGGAGAAAAAGGCAGATTGAAACATTAATAGAGTTTTACAAATCGAATCAATGATCAATGTTTGTATGTGCCAAAGCACCCTCTCTATAGAATAGGAACGCACGAATTAAAGTTTTGGAAGAAATAAAGGCAGAATTAGCCAAACTAGGTGTGGATATAATATCTCTAATAATAATAGCAGAAATAAAAGCCAAGTTTGCCAGTTTTGCAAAAATACTTCTTCCCATCTTTTATTGTTAATAAGTTAATGGCTTGCAACTTGCAATCTCAATTAGTAAAGCTCCTATCTATGAACCTTGAGTAAAGCTCATGTAAATTTAGTAGGTAGAGCGCATGCCTATATGCTGATTACAATTCGGATAGTTGCAAACACAAACTTGGCACAAACTGACTTTTTCATACTAAATCGACTCGCGCAACTAACCAATATTTGTAGTACTGAAATCAGTACTGAAATTAGTATAATGGCAAACGGGTCTAAGTTGAATTGTTTACTCTTTCTACTCATGCGCAAAAATTCCGCTACGTCGATCTATAAATTGACATAATATTTTCTTCCGTCTCCAGTCCGTTTCTTACGTCTACGTTGCGTCTACGTCTACGCTACGTCAAACTATAAATCCAACTTTATTCCCACCTCTTGGTAGATACGCTCACACTCGTACGACAGACAAAGATAGCTAGACCACCGTACTTGATATCGGCGTTACACCCCGATGCATTGAGTGGCATATGACTAGCCTGATCTATTTTCTTTACATATCTCTGGACGCACGTCTTCATTACTGTTACTTGTCAAGTTGTCAACAAGCCAGCAATGCCAACTTCTCATTTTCAGCATCACCGGGAACGGGAACGAGAACGGAAACGGGAACGGGAAAAAAGTTAACCTCTATGTAAATTAATGTTGTAGATGCACAATAACCGAGAACGAGAAGCTGTCCGGTAAGAGGAACGGGAAAGTTGACCATGTTTTAACTTTCTCATTCCCGTTATATTCCCGGAACCAATCAGAAGGCAGTATTAAAAATACTGTCAAATGTCCAATAAAAATTTGTTATTAGAAGTGTGTGATCAAGTTTTAGTGACAATTTTTATACATTTTGCATTAAAATAAATGACGAACGATTGATTTCTTTATTGGAAAAATGTCCTCATCCGTATGATTGATGTAGATCATAGTACGTACTTAATTAGATAATGATTAATTAGATGGTAATTAGATACAATAATAATATAAATATTTGAATGATATGATTTTTATCTTTATACTGACAAACCTTTGCGATTGCACACATATTGTGTAAATTAGTTCCAAGATTATAAAAAACGAAAATATTATAAAAGCTCGTCATCAAATAAATCCATATTTTTAGAGTTAACAGACATGTTCTTTTAATAAAATTAGAAAAAGATCGTTCCACAAAATTTATTTTGAGAAGAAAAATAATTAATAGCACAAGTGACAGTAACACAAAACAGCTGTTTACCATTTAATTGTGAATCTGCTTATGCTTTCAGTTTCCGTTCTCGTTCCCGTTTCCGTTCTCGTTCCCGTTCCCGGTCAATTGTGCAGCCGCCTTAATATTATAGCTTTGTTCGTGGAGACAATCCATGATTGGTTTCTGACTGAAGCGCATGCGCAGTTCCGTTTTCAAGCACTTGAAAACGGACTGTGCATGCGCACAAGTCAAAAACTATTCATGGACTGTGCGAACAAAGCTACTACCGATTTGGCTCCACCTTAGACAAGGAAAAAAGAGAGGACGGGTAACACTCATTTAAAACACACGTTCCAAAAGTGAAGCCAGTTTTTGGTTTATTTGTCACCAGAAACATGGCGGTCACGCGGGTCACGTCAAAAATAACAATGGGTTGCCAGTGGTGGGTGTTCGTTGAAGGTTAAAATTTCATAAAAAATAAAGTAAATCATCATCTAAAATTCGTAATAAAAACATATGTATGTATTGAAACATTTGTACGTAATATGAGCAACTTAATAAAACATTTACCGTACACAAATTCTTCATTTTAAATACATTTCATGTTTTTATTTTAAATATTCAATGCATAACAATACCCCAAAGATACGTCGATGATCAAAATCTCTGGTGTCGGTTTGGCTTCACTTTTGGTCATGTGGTTGCGTTCATCAAACAGAGAGCTTGGAATCGGATTGCAATCGGATTGGAAGCTCTTTTACTAGTGAACGGTGCGCTGAATATGGAGACCTGTAAAGGCCGCGTCTCACCATCAAATAATTTGATCAAACAGTTTGAGCAAACTTGACGTACGAGAGGAAGTACGTCAAAGTGACGTCACAATTGCAGTTTGTTGAAATTCTAAAAATCGGTGTTCTCACGATCAGTCTAGTTTGATCAAATTTTCTGTATTAAGAGTTGTCTAACTTGTTTGAACTTAATCTAATCCACAATGAAAATTGAAAATGAAATGGCTGGAGTGAGGAGTGCTGAAGGGAGTTGTGACTTTACTTTGTTGTCAAGTACTAAGTAGGGCACCTATTACCACTGTTCGAGCATATCAGGCAGAAAAAATAGAAAAGAAAGAATGTAGGCTAGCTGGACTTTTTCCATGAAATGAAAGCCCTAATAAAAACTAAATTGTGTACAAGAAGACATTGGGAAAAATACATCTATGAGTGAAAGCATCAACAGTGCGAACATGTACGAATCAAAGATTGAATTAACAGTAGTTAATCAATTAAATTAACCTATGTATTTATATTTAAACAATATTGTTCTTTACAGATTAATTGTTGCTTTACGCTATGTAGGCACAGGGCTCACATTAAAAAGGGTAAGCTTTTCCACGACAATTGCATATAATTTTTCTAAATTAGCAATAAATTTAATAGCAAATGGCAGTTTTCACATTGTCTAGAAGCTATGGATGGAAACATGGTGAACTTCCAACCTCTCAGAAGGGATACTATAGAACTGACAGCCATTACTTTTTGCTGTATTATATTATGCAGATGGTCAATTTCTTATTGCAGATATAAGAAGAAATGATCCAAATATATCAGATTTGAATTTCAGATTTTTTTAATAGCTATTGGTGCAGTTAGCAACATTCGGCTGTGAATAAGTTTAAAATGTAAATTATTTTAGTGCGTTTTTAGTTAAACCTTATTGTATATTTGAAGATTTACAATTATTATTACACTGATAATTAATATAATTAGTTTTATTAATATTATGAGTGGCCAAAATAAATAAAAATAAAACAAGTGTTTTATTTCGACTAACAAACCAGAAACAATCCTACTACTAGTGCAGTGATGTTAAAAAGGGATTTAAAAATGGTGTGCTGTATTTTTAAACTGGATATCAAGTAAATGATATATGTCATATCAACAAAGTTATTTCCTAGTGCTAATGGCACAGCTCAAGATGGACTAGGTACCAAGATCAAAATCAACAGATGCCAGGTTTATCCACACAAATGCAATCAATTATCCCACAATATTTATCACAACCAAATCCTTAGCCTTTCAACCTAAACCTAGTAGGTAGTTGGTACATATATATCAAAACCCACAAGCATTCCAACACTTGGACGAATAATAAGCCCCAAACTCTGTCTATGAATTGTAGAAGGTAGAAAGTAACAAACCAAAAAGCAATCAGAAGTCCTGATGAGAAAAAATCTAGAAAACAAACAAGAGTAACCATTGGCTACAAAAGCTGCTGTACATAAATAACTTGTTTAGTATGCACGCTAAAGAAAGCAAAGAAGGAAATCAAGGAAGGAAAGATCAACAAAACAATTTTAATATGTAGCGAAGCCACCACTGATATACATTGTCTCACAGCTTAAATGATGCAGTCACTACTCAATAGGGCTTTTCATCAATTGTCATTTGTTTCGAGCTTCTGTCATATGTTGTATAATATTAATATACAGGGATTATTCAACATATGACAGACGCTCGAAACAAATGACTGAATGAAAAGCTCTATAAAACTAGCTTGTGTCAGTTGCTCAATATGTATTAGAAAAAAATTACATACTGAAAGTAAGTTAGTATAAGTCTTTTAAAATAGCATAAGCTGTTTTGGGTTTCAAGTATACCATACTTAAATATTAATAAACCTTTGAAATAAATTTAATTATTTAGGATATTACAAAAGAATAATCTACATGAACTGCAAGAAATAAATCTATCAGCCAAAGAAATGGGCATATTACATTATTTGTGTTCACTAGGGAGCATATTAACAAAGATTGTAACTTTTGGAATTCAGTAATATTTGCTGATGAAAATAAACTTGTTTGGGTCCGATAGACTAAAGAACTAAGACTAAAAAAAAATGAAAGCACGTAGGAGGTGGAGTGATGATGTGGGGGTGTATGTTGTCTGCAGGAGTACGTAACGTGCATTTTATTAACAGTAATATGAACCAATACATATATTTGGATATACTAACACATCGTCTCACTGCTAGTGCTCAAAAATTACGTATCGATGATAATTACCCATTTTATCAGGACATTGATCCAAAACATATATGTGAAATTTAATAAAAAATTTTCTTCTTGGTAAAAGGTATATTAGTTTAAAAAGCCCTAAAGGTCTACAAACATGTGAACAAAACGTTTTCGCTCTGTAACAAGAGCATCATCAGCATAGTTAAGAGGTGGCAGGCAACAATATAACATAATGACCTAATTACCTTTTGACCCACTTACAACGTGTGGGAGTCATATGTTGCTTTAGGGCCGTATCCTTAGGAATTTCTATCCATCCTTTGGATTTTTCAAATGTAGTTATTTATATAAGACTTTTGTCTCCTTTTTAAAGGGCTTTGACCTTTGTATTTTTTTTTTGGTTGGCTCACCATGTTCTTGTAACACTGATGATGCTCTTGTTACAGAGCGAAAATGTTTTGTACACATGTTTGTAGCCCTTTAGGGCTTTTTAAACTAATATACCATTTACCAAGAAGAAAATTTTTTATTAAATTTCACTTGTAATTAATGGTATACAGCCAACTACAAGAAGTTCTTCCTTGTGGATTTTCAAAACATATAATGTTATATCGGGTTCATATTTGGTTGCTTTATAAGTGCTGAAATGTCATTAAAACACCAGCCCAGTCACCAGATTTGAATGTTATTGAAAATTTGTGACATTAAAAAATAACATAAATAGTACCCCAACTGTAACTGATAATAAAGAAGGATGTATAAAATATTAGCAATCATAGTTCACTGCCTTGTGTTTATTTTCTCATTCTTATTTAAAAGTTTGCTTTATCATTTTAGCTGACATCAAAATCATACATAAAATAATTCAAGGTATTTAAGTATGGTACATTAAAAACCCAAAACATATAGCTTGTGCTATGTTAGAAGACGTATAGTAACTTACTTTCGGTATCAGTATGTAATTATTTTCTAATCAATATTGAGCTAGTGACTGCATCATTTCAGAATTTAAGCTGTGAGTCACTCTAGGTGTTGTAGTAATCAGAATCAGTAATATAATAATATTATTGTTCATAAAATAGGACTTTTCAACGCTTCTCATTTGTTTGAATATTAATTTATTTACTAAAAATTAAAATTCCATCATGTTATGTCTAACAGCTGATTGTCATTTGTCGAGTTTGAGCAAACTGACCTTGAATTATGCCTTGAATCAGATGTTCAGGATGTGACGTCACTAACTTTCACTTTGTGTCACTAACTGTCAAGTTTGATCAAATAACTGTCAATTATTTGATGGTGAGACGGGGCCTTAAGAAGGAGTGGAAACGCAATGCATCGTTTGTGGGCTAACTTTTCAACCTCTAATTCAACTTTCAGCAATCGCCGCTAGAGGCGCAAGTGTTCGAATAGGTGCTACAAATACATTAGCTCTTATGGACTTATTTAATATTTTACTCATTTTATTTTTGTTTTTAGCGTAATTAGACATTAATTTATTGATGGATTGTAGCTGAATATGTTTTATGCCAAAAATAAATTATTTTAACCTTATAACATATCGACGTGTGGTAAAAAGTGTATTCTTTATATACCATTGTAGATGGAGATGTGACATCGAATTTAAATTTGTCATTACTTTAATATGTAGGACAGCTTATTTTGAAGCGGAAATATTTTGTCACATTATCTAACTGCCACATTTATATACCAATGGTATTTCAACGGCAAATTAATTTTTTAATATCTTTGTAACTGATATTAAAAAGTTTGTTAGTTGAAAAAATTGACTTAACTGTACGTAATTGTTTTTAAAAAGTTTAAAAAGTTATTTAAATAATTTGAAGTTTATTGATCAATTTTTTTTAATTAGGTATTCTTTTTATCAAAATTTAAACTGCTTTTTTTTAATACTTCATTTATCTATATTCTGAAAGCTTACCTATCAGATGTTTAAATTTAGTTAATAAAAATATATGTCTATAAACTACGCAGACGATAGTCTGACTTTTATAAAATTAATGTTAATTTTTGTGAAATATTTTGTCTCAAAAAATGCATTGTTTCGACAGAAAAACTTTCAAGATCGTCCTACTATTATCACTATAATTTTCAGGTTAAAATAAAAACCAATAAGAGGCACAAATTTTATTTACACCGAATAGGTTTAATCCACGAACGTTATAAATAACATAAAGACAAATCTTTATAAAAAGTCTTTATTAACTTCGTTAAGTTCCCTTTTGAATTTTTTATCGGAACGATAACTCGATATAAATCCCGGTACGAAGCAAGTTCTTTTAGTGTAAGCTTTCTTGGCACTCATATTTAAATAATATTAACCACCAAAACCAATAATCTTATATTAACTACGAATAATTAATTATTTTCGAAATTTTCACATTCACTCCAATGCAAAAGTAGCATCTATTTCTACGCCACCGCCGCCCTAGCGAGAAACCAAGCAAACAGGCAAAATTGTGTACAAAAATTTCAAGGTCGTCCTATCTCGATTCCTCTCCTCTGTGTAGGTCTCCATAGCGCTGAATTAATCGGATTGGAAGCGCTCGCCATTTTATTCAGCCTTAAATTTGTTATTGTGCTGTGATAGCTGAATCCCGCCAACTTTAAAATTAAGTTCAAAGTAAAATGGACAATTTAATTAAAATTGAATATAAATACAATAATTATTGTATGTAATTTATTGTAAATATTTGTAGTTCTTATTTATATGTATCCTATATATAGTTAATATCTAAATTAAGTTAGAACTATTTGTGTTTTTTTATTTATATAGTTACTAGAAATATTAACACAATATGTGTATAGTAGATACCTAACTCATTTATTTTCCAACAATCCAGTTTTTGATTGATTCACAAATCTTATAAAAATTGGTATTGATTGCATACCAACTATTTGTAATTAATATTTACCTACAATAAAATTAAATTTAATATAGGTAGGTAGATACCTATACAATAATACTCCATATTAGTTATTTTCAATAATATTTCCAATTTTTTATTCTTCTTCACCCACCGTTATATTATTAATTTCTTTATTTAGCATACCTACTCAATATTGCATTTATCCAGAACATTATTGCCTTCTATATTATAAAATTGTGTAAAACACAATGTTCGTTAATCGAATATTTTCTGTATCAAATTTTAATCCTCTAATTTTGCATTTTATTAGTTCAAACCTTTCTACAGCTGACCGAATCTTTAATTTTGTTGAATACCCAGTAAAAATAAGCAACGGCAAATCTAGGGGATTTTTGTTATTGTATGATGTAGTTGGAAACAATGTTATATAAGTGTCAGATGTCAACTGTAAGCAAAAATAAGTGTCAAGGAAAAATAAATGTTGATTTTGATGTTTAAGTTATTTGTAGAATTATTGAGTTTTCTTTTAAAATAAAACTGACTAGAAGTACTTCGGTGTTTAATTAACATCCACGCAATTCTGCAAAACATCAGGTTATGGCCCAGATCACTTGTTTCGTGAGTATTTCGCCAGTAAAAAAGTCAGTGTTGAAGAGCCTGTGTCGGTAGTTTGCCGCGGCCAACGAAAATAAAAAAAAAGAAAAGCTGAAAAAAAGGTGAAAAAGAAGCTCGAGTATATATACATAAAAAAAGAAAAACATAAATCCGAAAAATGGAAAATTCATCGGCTGCGTTGAAACTTAGTGGTGGTGACAACTGGGTAGCCTGGAAATTTCAAACAAGGGTAGTGCTAAAAAGCCGTGGTTATTATGACATAGTAATAGGAAAGTCTGTGAGACCGAGCACTACTGGAGATGACCAAAAGAAATGGGATGCTAGTGATTCAAAAGCACAAGAATTTATAGTAACCAGAATAGAGCAAGGCCCTATGACACACATTTTATCCTGTGAGACCTCGAAAGATATGTGGACAAAGTTGAAGTCTGTCTACGACAAAGAGTCAGAGGTGAGCATTCATTTAATGCAACAAAAGTTTTTTCTCTTGGAGTTTTCATCAGGTAAAAATGTTGCCTCATTCATATCACAGCTTGAAGAGATAAAAAATAAGCTAAAGCAAGCTGGTGAAGAGCTGTCCGATAAAATGATCATGACAAAAATACTTATGGCATTGCCAGAGGAATATAAGCATTTTCGATCCGCATGGGAATCCGTACCATCTGATAAACAAACCCTAGATGAACTTACATCAAGACTACTTATCGAAGAAGAAAGAAGTAAGTCAGCACAGGGCAGCACAGCATTGGCGATGAAAAGTGATACAAGCAGAGAATTTAAAGGGCAAAAGAAAACCAGATTAAAGTGCCATTTTTGTGGCAGAGGTGGCCATATTGCGAAAAATTGCTTTTTCAAGAAGAAAGAGAGAGATAATAATAGCCAGAAAGACATAAAAGTATGCAGTCAATGTAAAAGACGAGGACACAACTTACAAGAGTGTTGGTTTAATAAAAATAAAAATGAAAAACAACAGACAAGCAGAGAAGAAAATAAAATTGACAGTAATGCATTCATGGTATATACTGGGAGTAAGAAAAATAAAAATGAATGGTGCTTGGACACAGGAGCTAGCGAACATATGTGCTGGAATCAAGATCTGTTTGAAGAATTGATAGAGATAAGCTATAAAAAACAAGTAAAAGTCGGAAATGGAGAAAAATTACCAGTTAAAGGTATTGGAAAAATAACTCTATGGGCATTTAATGGTAAGAAATTTATAAAGTCAACCCTGTCAGATGTATTATTTGTGCCAGATTTACAATTTAATTTATTCTCAGCTGGATGTGCCTTAGATAAAGGTTATAAGATGTTTTCAAACAATGAAAAATGTGAATTTTATAATGACAAAGGAGAAATAAGAGCATTGGCAACACGGGATAACAAATTATACAAAATGTTATTCTCACAAGAACAAAACACTGAAACCTTTGCAAATATTTTAATTTCGGAACGCACCCCTAACGAAAACTTGTCTGACGGTCAAGTTCAAGAAAACAGCTGTTTAGTAGATGTATTTTTATCAGAGTGTAATTCTGCAAAAACAACAGAAAGTTTGAGAGTTTGGCACTGCAGACTAGCACATCAAAATACTACATATGTGAGAAACTTTTTAAGGCAAAATAACATTGATTTTATAGACGAAAAATTCGTGTGTGAACAGTGTTTAACAGGTAAACAACACAGAATACCATTCAAGTTAAGTGAATCAAGAGCAAGTGAGCCATTACAATTAGTGCATACAGACGTATGTGGCCCTATGGAAGAAGAGTCTTTAGGGGGAAATAGGTATTTCCTGTTGTTAAAGGATGACTATACAAATTATAGGTACGCGTATTTCATGAAAAATAAATCAGAAGTTAAGAAACACCTTAAAAATTTTATATCATTAGCCGAGAGAGAGACAGGCTGCAAGATGAAAAATTTACGATCAGATAACGGTTTAGAGTTTATGAACCAAGAAATAAAGGAGATGCTTGACTATCAAGGCATAAAACATCAGAGATCAGTAGTGTATACGCCTCAGCAGAACGGTAGGGCTGAGAGGGAAAATAGAACCCTAGTTGAATCAGCCCGAACTATGATACAAGGGCAAAAGTTGAATAAAAACTTGTGGGCAGAGGCCATACATACAGCAGTGTATGTTTTAAACCGAACAGGCCCTAGTAGCATAAAAAATGTGACACCTTATGAATTATGGTACAAAAAGAAAGTCAATAATATTTCTACACTCAAGAGTTTTGGTTCTAGAGTATCAGTGCATGTCCCAAAAGAGAAGAGATTAAAATGGGATGCAAAAAATATGTTTGGTTTCTTTATTGGCTACAGTGAGGATGTAAAAGGTTACAAAATATTTGTCCCAGACAAAAATAAAGTTGAAATTCATCGAGATGTCATATTTTTGCCCGAGAAAACCATAGAAATAAAAAATGGGGAGACAGACATGAATAAAAACATACAGATGATATGTGAGGAGATAAAGTCAGAAGAAGATGACAGTGAAGCAGAAGAACCTCAAAATAATAGAGAAGAAAGCAGTGAGAGTGACCTCGAAACTGATAGCAGTGTTGAAGATGTGAATGAAATAGAGCAGGAGCATGGATATGACCTGAGAAGACATATAAAAAGACCCTCAAGATATGATGATTATGTTCTGGATGATGACGAAATGAGTTTGTTGACTTTTAGTGATGATGAAGAACCCCAGACGTATGATGATGCAGTGGCCAGTAGTGAGTGTAAAAATTGGAAGAAAGCTATGCAATCAGAAATAAATGCGTTGCTAGAAAATGAAACATGGGAGTTTGTGCAAAGTAGTGATGGTCAAAAAGTCATTGAGTGCAAGTGGGTGTTCAAGAAAAAGAAAAATGAAAATGGTAAAGTAGTGAAATATAAAGCTCGTGTGGTAGCTAGAGGTTTTCAACAAATTGGTATGTTTTTTAATGATATTTATAGTCCAGTAGCAAAATTACCATCAATAAGGATTTTCTTAGCCATGTGTAATACTTTTGATATGAAAATTCATCAAGTAGATGTTTGTAGTGCATTTCTAAATGGGGATATTAAAGAAAATGTTTTTATTTCACTCCCAAAGGGATTTAAAGAAAAAGAGGGCACTATTTGCAAATTAAGAAAATCCTTATATGGTTTGAAAAGTTCACCTAAAAATTGGAATGACAAATTTCATAATTTGATGCAAAATTTGAGTTTTTCAAGATCTGAATATGAATATTGTCTTTATATTAAAGTAAATGAAAAAGGTAGGATATACATTTTGCTGTATGTTGATGATTTGCTGTTGGCAGGTACAAATGATCAAGAAGTTGAGAAAATAAAATACATTTTAAACAAAAACTTCAAAATGAACGACTTAGGTCAAATAAAACATTTTTTGGGTATGTGCATAACTCAAAATTTGTCTGAAGGCAAAATAAAAATTAATCAAACTGTTTACTTAAAAAATGTTTTGAAGAAATTTGACATGTCAAGCTGCAAACCATCAACAACACCAATGGATAATAATTTTCACCACGATTTTCTCAAACGAAAAAAATCTGAGAGCATGGAGATAGAAAAGAAATGTAGAGTTGCTATAGGATGTTTGATGTATGCAATGTTATGCTCAAGACCAGATTTGTGTATAGCTATAGGTATATTAAGCAGGTATCAAACATGTGCAAGTAACGATTTGTGGGTAGCAATAAAAAGAGTATTGAGATATATTCAAAGCACAGTTACTATGAGTTTGATATACTATAAACATAAATATAAACAGGAAAATTTGATAGTAGGGTACTCAGATTCAGATTGGGCAGGTGACCGTACTGATAGAAAATCTACATCAGGATATGTATTCAAAGTTTTTAATTGCACGGTGTCATGGGCATCACGGAAACAGTCTACAGTCAGTTTGTCCTCTACTGAAGCTGAATATGTTGCACTAAGTGTATGTGTGAGTGAAGCATGTTGGCTAAGATACTTAATGTATGATTTAAAAATAAAACCTGATTATGTAGCGGTTCTAATTCATGCAGACAATCAAAGCGCTATAAGGGTTAGTAGAAATCCGGAATTTCATAAGAGACTAAAACATGTTGATATTAGATTTCATTTTGTACAAGATAAAATTAAGGAAAATATTGTTGTATTAAAATATCTTAATACAAGTGACCAACAGGCTGACATATGTACAAAACCATTAGGTTTAACTCTGTTTAAAAAATTTAGAGAGTTGCTAGGTTTAGAATAAAAAATTAATTTAGATCTAGGAGATTTACCGTTGAGGGGGGGTGTTGAATACCCAGTAAAAATAAGCAACGGCAAATCTAGGGGATTTTTGTTATTGTATGATGTAGTTGGAAACAATGTTATATAAGTGTCAGATGTCAACTGTAAGCAAAAATAAGTGTCAAGGAAAAATAAATGTTGATTTTGATGTTTAAGTTATTTGTAGAATTATTGAGTTTTCTTTTAAAATAAAACTGACTAGAAGTACTTCGGTGTTTAATTAACATCCACGCAATTCTGCAAAACATCAAATTTATTATCAAAATTTTCTTGTTCTTGTAATAAACGTTTATTATTCTGGTAAGATTTCATTAAGTTAAGTATCTAGATATGCTGAATTTTGAATGAGATATATATTCGCTGGTAAAATGGAATCTGCTCGAGTTAAATAGTTAATAGGCCTGGATCCTGCATACCAAAAGAAAGTTTATTAATAGCAAGCTGAAAATTTATTATTAGCTTAACGGTGTCTAGTCGGACAAACTTTGATGTTTTAATTTAAAACAAACACTGGAACGGGAAGTTTTAATTGTTGAACAGGTTACAGGTTTCGAACGTCAGACTACAAAAACGTCTCATGTATTGTGTCGGACATAACTTCCAATTGATTTGCTACTCTTTCATTAGCATGCAAAATCAGACTGCTATTTATCACCAATATAATTCCTATCCTCTGACATGTTCTACGTGTCGGAATTATTAAAATGCCCAACATAGAGAGAGAGACATACTTTATTGATACAATGTACTAAAAGGCCATCGACCAAAGTCTTTCAGCCAACTGCCCAACATATTTTTCGGACAAAAATTTTTTCATATATTATAATATACAAAGTTTGCTATTGAATAAACTTAAAAACAACCTGCTAGTTTTCACAATCATAAACTTGTCAGGATGGCACGTTCCACAATTAAGGCTTCCCCTGTTCCAGTGTTTCTATACATCAAAGTGTGTCCAACTAGACACTGTTAAGCTATTAACAAATCTGAGCTTGCTATTAATCAACTTTTTTTTGGTATGCGGGATCCAGGCCTAGGTACGAAATTTTTAAAAGTAGACGTTTTAAAAAAATTTAATTATACAGTTTAAACAGCTTTTTCAAAACTATTTACAATCATATTATTTGTTGTCATTTCATGGAATTAGGCATACTCCAAATTTAATATAAGTACTATGAAAAAAGAACTAGAGGGAGATATAATCTATTTTTTAATAAGATTCTTTGATCACAACCAACTAACTCTTGAGATAAACTGGGAATGCAGTAGACATCCCTTTATGATGCTCATACAGAAGCACATTTCCAAGCAATCTTACATTACAAAGTTGTTGCTGGCATCCTATAAAGGGAAAAAATAATTATTTTGCATGGTTACGTTATCTTGAAGCTGTATTCGATAAAAAATTCTGAAACGAGAAAGCTCACTTTAATACTTATCTGGGCAAGACATTTTACTTCCATATAAAAGACATGGCGTTTCGGGCCTATTGAGCCCCACTTGCCCGGATAAGGGTTAAAACAGTAAAAGAAAACGCAGCAGCATAAGGTACTGTTAGTTGGGAGCACTCTGAAGACCACCATGTGTTCGTTGTTCTCTGATAATACCATCAATACAGATAGAATTATTTCTACGAGTATGGCTATGTCAAACGAAATAAGGATTGAGAGACCTTTTAGATGCTCTCAGTGAAACAAATGCAATTTTAGAGCCACAACCAAATACTAGGAACGCTAAGGAAGAAATTCCTCTTATTAAAAAAAGAATGGAGGGACAATTCTTGTTAACAAATTCTGCTTAACAATGGAGGGACAATTCTTGTTAACAAATTCTGCTTAACAATGGAGGAGGAAGATATATGAAAGGTTGTGTTACAATACATTTAGTTTTTATCTAAGCATGAAAATAAATATTATAACCACATTTGTACTACATTTATTTTCAAACAAACCAGTTTTTTATTGATTCACAAAATTTTTTTATTGATTACGATTTACAATTAACCCATTCGCAGATACGACTATATATGCATGTACTTACAAAGGGAAATTACTGTCTGCATATGAAAATGTGTCCACAAATGTGTTAATACAATATTTACAATAAAATTATATTATAGAATATTTACAATAAAATTAAACTCAATATACACATTGATATTCAAGATTAGTTATTTCCAATTTTTTGTAATTCTATATTATTTGGGTGAAAATCTTATGTCCAGAGCTCTTTGGCAAACCAAACGTATCCCCAGCAACAAATTATCTGGTTTACTTAGCATCCACATCATAAACATTAATTTTTTCCAATAGAATTATTCTGTTTTCAAATTGGTGGATATGACCAATACAATTAAATAGTTCCTGGAAATATAACAATATAATATACATGATGTTATTAATTTGTTATACAATTTTACCTGGAAAGTAGTTCTGGACATAGGAAAATGTTCTCTAAATTGGATATTGAATTATGGTTTATATATATATTTAATTTCATCTCATCCTTCTGGAATAATTTGAGGTAGGTACATCTGCTAAATGTATAACGGCATTTGCTAATTTCGTCCCCAAACAAAAGTTCTTCAAGAATATTATCCATTTTAGTTTAGACAGTTTCAGTTTTATTTAAAATAAAAACAAAACTGTCTAGGTTTAGGTTATAAATTATATAAACAAAGAATAAAAACATAAACAAATGGAACACAGAACACTCTCAATCGAATGTCAAACGTCAGTCGTTCACTAGTAAAAAAACTGTCAGCGTTTCAGCGCAAATTAATCGGATTGCACTCGGATTATTCTGGTGAACGCGACCACTACTCGTCCTCTCTCTTTCCTTGTCTAAGGGCTCCACAAATTTTTGACAGCATTTTACCGATTTTATTTTTTTTTCGTTTGGGAACACTGGCCATAGTGGGTGAGGGTGATTGAAATCAAAAGGGCCTGATTCTAATTCATTTCGACAGTCGCAATCATAGAAGAGTGGTCGCAATTTCATTTCGACACCGCCATGACAGCCGGAGAGTATAGCGATTCTTGGGGATATTAACCTTATTATGTTGAGACTGCTCAGAATTTGGGTTGGCGCTTCGGTTTCTTGGATTTTGTTGATAGTCTGGGAAAATTATCGAAAAAATACCATTTTTGGGAAAAATTATTTACCAGCTATTTTATTGCTAAAATCGAATCTTAAGATTGCATATATTAGTAATATGGGGTATGACAAGTCCGCAGAAAGTGTGTTATTTTATTTATAAACAAATTAGCACTCTTAAATCTTCTTTTTTTTTTTCAATTAGTGGTCTGTAACTCCTATAATTTTTCCTTTGAGCCAAAAACACTCAAATAAAAATTCACCGTAATTTAGTTCTGCACAAAGTTATTTTTTTTCCGATTTCCTTCAACAAAAATTTTACTCAGAAAATCCGAGTTTTCCCAAAAAATCTGCCATTTTCAATTAAAATTTTAGGGAAGTACCTAATTATTTATCAATAATTAAATAATTGAAGACATGAAAGATTTATTATAGTAGATTATACAGAGGGGCTAAATTATGGAATAAATTCATTTCTTTAAAACGGACGATTTTGGAGCAAAATCCCGAAAGAGGTCGATTTTTATTTTTAAATTACAATTTTTTGGCATATATTTCATACTAGTGACGTCATCCATCTGAGCGTGATGACGTAATCGATAATTTTGTTAATGGGAATAGGGGTCGTGTGGTAGGTCATTTGAAAGGGCGTTTAATTCTCTATTCAGTAATATAAACATTAATATCATTAGGTATTTATACAGGGTTGCCAAAAAAAATTTTGAATTAAATTAATTGGCGCAAAAAGAAGAATGTATGTAATTTATTTAACTCAAAATACATTGTACTGCTGTCAGAAAATAGAAAAAAAGGTTTATTTCACAAATAAACATTTCTTTTCGCTTAAATTAAATCACAAACAGCCTCCCTTCTACCTATTGGCAGTTTGAACTTTTAATTTAAGCTAAAAGCAATGTTTATTTGCAAAATAAACATTTTTTTCTATTTTCTGACAGCAATAGAATGTATTTTGAGTTAAATAAATTACATGCATTCTTCTTCTTGCGTCAATTAATTTAATTCAAAATTTTTTTTGGCCTCCCTGCATAAATAATGATATTAATGTTTATAATACTGAATAGAGCATTGAACGCCTTTGTAAATGAGCTACAACACGAACCCATATTCCTATTTAAAAAAATAATTACGTCATCACGCTCGGATGGATGACGTCACTAGTTTGAAATATATGCCAAGAAATTTAATTTAAAAATAAAAATCGACCTGTTTCGGGATTTTTCTCTAAAATCGTCCATTTTAGAGAAAATGAATTTATTCCATAATTTAGCCCCTGTCTGCATATCAGGAGACCGGCGACAATCTAACCAATAGTTTAGCAATAATTAAAATGTTAATTAAAAAATTTCGGTCGAAATAATAACCAGAAAGATTATGATACACCAGAATAACTATGATTTTCATATAAAAAAGCACTATACCTATTCAACGTACCTTACAGGATTGAAATTGGACCATTTGAGCGGTCTCAGGAATGTTATAAAGAAACAATTTTTTGGCTTATAAACAAATAGAACCCCTCAGAAAATATTAGATTAAATTAAATTAAGTTAACGCTGTTGAAAAGAGCACGGCTTCTGTGTCCTTTTCGAAGAAAAACAAATTGAATTGCGAGGAGTGATTCCAGGTATAACCGGTCAAATTTGACCGGCATTTGCGACAGAGTTATAAACAACAGGATTTTAATCTTTGAACCATTAGATACCTTTTAATTCCGGTCCTCTTTGTACATACAAATTTTCATATCTTCAAGACACTCATAACAAAAAAGATTTATGTCACTGTCACCAAATTATTTAATTATTGATAAATAATTACTTCCCTCAAATTTTAGTTGAAAATTAAAGATTTTGTTTGGAAAACCCGAATTTTCCGAAGAAAATTTCCGTCGAAGGAAATTGGAATAAATTATCAATGTGCAGAATTAAATTACTGTCAATTTTTATGTGAGTGTTTTGGTTTAAAGTTAAAATTTTCGGAGTTATAGAGCAATAATAAAAAAAAAAGATTTCGGAGTGCTAATTTGTTTATAAACAAAATAGCACACTTTCTGTGGACTTTGCACAGCTATATTACTAATATAGGAAATCTTAAGATTTGATTTCAGCATGTCCAGCAATAAAATAGCTGGTAATTAATTTTCCTTGTTTTTTACTAATTTTCCCAGATTATTACCTCACATCTTTCATTGAGTTGATGATTCATGTTGTGGACATTCTCAATTATTATATTTCTAATTTAATACTATTCTATCTAATTCCTCAAAACAAGCAAATTTCAATTAAACCCAGCTATATTATAATACCTTTTGATTTAGTTTTCCTTGCAAGAAATAAACAAAACACATCTAAACTAAACCTAACCTCGCTTTTGGCCATTCATTCATCTCCGTCAGGGTTGCCAGATTGGGGGAATTTCCCCCAAATTTGGGGTATTTTTTCTTGTTTGGGGGATTTTTTGGGGGTATACACTGAATGGGGGATTTTTTGGAGAAAAATTTTTTCGCATTGGGGTTTTTTGGGGTATAATTTTAAGAACACATTCCATTTCTTGGCCGATTTTGAATTTCAAGTTAAACTGTGATTCACAAAAATCTTTGAATATTCATCTGAATTCATTTAAAATCGATTCTGCCATCTAGTACAAACTACTTAACTTATTTTGTAAAGCATTACAGTTTTCTTCAACAGCGACACAACAAAATTTGGTTTTTGTGCGCTTGATGGTGTATTTAAATATTCATAATGTGAAACACAGAAAATCATATCTCCTATTGTTTAACTTTATTTACTTTTCTAGAATTAACTTTGAAGAAGGTTGTATTTCTGGTGTGTTCAATAATACGCATAATTTATTTAAATTAGTGTTTGTAGACGTGTTAATCTAAAAATATGCCTAAAGAAAAGGAGTATACCCGAAAATACCGACTTGCTTGGGAATCGGATGCTGAACTTAAAGGAAGGTAATCTGTTTAATAGAATTTTAATGGTGTGGGTCATTAATAATTAATTATTCTATGTATGATGGATTGGTCCTGTATCAGAAGATGACACAAAATCATTTTGTAAGATATGTAAATGGCAGATTTATAATATATTGTATAAAATTTACGCTGTGTCTAGGTACACGCTAACGTGTACGCAAATAAAAAAGTTAGGTACACGCGAATTAAACTTCATCAAGCTAGTGACGTCATTATTTAGCGTGCGCAGTGACTGTATACTTTGGTACACGCTATTTTGATAAGTTTAGTGTTTGTCTGATAGAAAAATATTGGTTATTAAGGGAAGGGAAGCAGAACTATTCAGATATTTCAAACTTAATTGTAATAAATCAATGTGTACCTATATTGTATAAAAGTATAATATAAGTACTATTATATATTATTATAATCATATATTATATATTAATATTTATATTTAGGTTATCAAAATAAATATTCAGTTGACATGGCATGTATGTACAAAATACTGTTAAAATAATTTTTATACGTAAGTTAATTATAACAGTTTATAAACCAATGCTGTTGTGTTTATTTCTATTTATACAGGGAGTTGAACTTGTTACGATTTTCATAGAAAATTGGTTAAAACTTTGTAAATACCCTGTATAACATAATAAACCTTTATATTTTCGTGATGGGGAAATTAAGAAGATTTCGAACATAAAATAAAATATAGGGTGTTCCATTTAAAAAAAAACATAAGTTTGGTCTGCCATTATGTTATCAAACGCCCTGTAACATTCTAATTAATTTTGTAATATGAAGCTCAAAGTTTGCTACAATTTTTGTTACTAACTTTTATTGCTATCTATAACTATAGCGGATCTACTTAGCTTTATCATACTAATCAATCGCCGTGTATATTTTATCTTAATACTTCCGCTACCCTTAATCACGAATTTTTGTCTCTTATCTTTTTCATGCTGTTTTAAAATACTGTTAAACTCATTAAAAGAACTAAATAATGGCCACACTCCATAATTAATTTAAAAACAAACACTAAAATAAGAAATAAAAAAAACAAACAAATTAAAATAAGAAATCTCTTTACTAATCAATATTAAAATGTAAACACAAACACAACGCGATTAGACAAATTGAACCTCACTCTGACTGACACTCAAGTTAGCGTGTACGCAAAAAACCAGTAACAGTACACGCTAAATAGTGACGTCACTGACTTGATGACGTTTCGCGTGTACCTAACTTTTTTATTTGCGTACACGTTAGCGTGTACCTAGACACAGCGTAAAATTTACTAAAATTCTACGCTGGTAAAATGTCACTTGACAGCCAAAAAAGAAGAAAAAATGACAGATGACAGCCCAAAAAGAAGAAGAAATGACAGATGACAGCTCAGAAAAAAAGAAGAAGAAATGGCAAATTAATTTTTGGGGGATTTTTTTAAAAAAATGTCATTTTTGGGGGAATTTGTAGTTCAGGTTGGGGGAATTGTATAAATCGGTCTGGCAACCCTTCTCCGTGTCAAATAATTTCGACAGTCGCCATATTGAAAGCGACTTGTTTTTGGTCGAAATTTGATTTAGAATCAGGGCCCAAGTTTAAGTTTAACCCATTTTAACCAAAAACGAAATGGAAGTAATAAAACCAGAAATTAGTGAGGAGACGTGTAAAGTAGAAATAGAAAATAATGGATTGGATGATGGAAATACCTATATAGCTCTTTTGAATAGCTATGAAATCAAAGAAGAATCCAATTTAGAAAGTACAGATTATTCTTTGGATTGTGTAGATTTAAAGGAATTTCCCACAAAAACTGAAATAGAACAAGATGGAAGTACACTTATCTGTTTTAAAGAGGAGAAACAGAGAACCAAAGAAGGTAATTAAATATACCTACATTGGAATTTTAATGATATGCTGGTATGGTAACAGGTGCTGAACCCAACAAAAGTTTGTAGCCACATATTTTTATTTGGTTCTTAGGGTAATCTATTAGTTTTTCAATCTACAAAATTGAAAATAAAAATTGAAATGTGAAAGCATTTTGTGCATAAAATAAGATACATATAAAATCAGTTTGGTGTTCATTTTGAGAGTAAACTAAATATTCTTTTTGTATAGACATGATTCTGACTGTTTTTCAATGTGCCTCTAGTAAGTTGTTCTATCATTTTCATGGTCTTCCCACTGATCGTCTTCCTGTTGGGGAACCGTCTCTCGCTGTCATTACTAACTCTATTTGTTGTCATTCGGCGTAGGTATGTGGTCATTCCGTTCTATCCTTTTGTTTCTTACCCAGCTATTAATGATATCCACCTTGCATGTCCGTTGTATATCTGTAGTTCTAGCTCTGTCCCAAAAAGTTTTACCATTGATTTTTCAAAGGGTTTTCATCTCCACTGATTCGAGCAATCTTTTTGTCCTCCCTGTGTCAGGTCGTGTTTCTGCCAGGATGTCATTATTGGTCTGATGACTGTTTTGTAAATTCTGCCTTTCATTTCTAGTAAACTAAATGCAATAAGTACCAAATACTTGTCAGGATAGTATCATGAGGTTTTTTTCCTGGTTTTTTCTCGTGATTTACTATAAGATCACTAATATGAAAATTTTACTGTCATCACTGCTTGTGGTTGTCTTTTTTAAAAACAAATCTCATGCTATGATTTTTCTGGCAGATATTCTTAAGTTAAAGTTGATTTCATGTAATTGAATGAACTATCTTCCAATAAAGTTGTCTCAGGAATGCAGCTCATAAATATTGGCAATATCATTTTAACCCATTAATTGCCAAGGTGTGAAGAAACAAGAAAAATGAGGATTTTTTTAAATAACTGTTATTATCATAATGTAATTAAAATAAGCAAACAAGAAGAAAAATTAAAACATGTTTTTTTTTGCAAAAAACTGGGTGTTGCATAGACGCATCACTGGTCAATGCCGTGTTCTATGTGTAGTATTTCTGAAATCAGATAATATGAGGGTAGACGTTACATTTTTTGCATGTATAAATTGTCTCACTGTGACAAATTTGATATCTTCTTCGGACTTCTGTCTTCTGTGGCATGTGAGTAGGTACTATTCTGGCATACTTGGATTTCACGTGGTAGATTTGATGAAGGATCCGCTATTTTTTTCTTTGTGAAATTTCCATTTTTATTTCCAGAGTAAATATTTCAATTATGGCGCTAAATACCAACCAGAACATAACAGATTTGCAGGTCTAGCCTTAAAAATTTCGTTGCCGCTTATATTACTGTTTGACTGGTGATATAAATTTATTTAGGTATTTATTTATTTACGGGCAAGCCCAATTCAGAAAAGATTATTACAAAGACAAAAGCAAAAACATAAACAGTGCCAACACAAAAAACAAATATTACATTATGTATGGATAAAATCTATTAAGTTAAAAAAAAAATAGAACATTAGGATATAAAAAAACAAAAAAAAGTTTAAGCTTAAAAATCGCTGATAGAAATTATATCATTAACATCTAGAGGAGCATCCATAAACTACGTCGTAAAAAATTTGAACTTTTTAATACCCTCCCCCTCCCCCCCGCCCCGGCGTAATTCGTCGTTTAGAGACGACCCCCCCCCCATGTCGACGTCATCGTTGCAACTCACGACCCCCTTTCATTGATTTAAAAAAAATCAATATTATTTCTGTTTTTTTTTTAATCAAATATGAGGGACTAGGCGTAAAATCTTGGTCCAATGCTATTTAAATGCATTATTTTTTTTTGGAATCCTAAGAAAACTAATAACTATATTTGAAAAATTTAAACACAGAATAAAAGATTACATTATTACTGAGGGTTGAAAGTCCCTTAGAATAAACAAAAGGTTTCTTTTAAATGAAATATTTGAAATTAAAAATCGGACAAATTTTTTTTTTCACCCCTGTAAGTTATTAAAATAAACATAGATGTTTTCAGGAACTTTTGGCCCTCGGCAATAATGCAATCTTTCAATCTGCGTTTAAATTTTTCAAAAATCTTTATTAGTTTTCTTGGTATTCGAAAAAATTGAATGCATTTAACATTGCATTGAATGCATTGGACCAAGATTTTGCGGGGTATGCTTTCTTAACTGCATCATATAAATCTTTATATTTATTTTGTTTTGATTTTGATGCCATTTCTTCTAAAGTATAATTACGACTTACTAACTAAATAGAAAACAATATTTTATTTCTATTCGTTCTTTCAGAACTGTTGTTTCACACACAGTGTGCAGCACATAAATGAACTAACAATTTAATATTTTTTGCTTCCAGACGTTGTTCTGTATATTAGAAGCGATTGTTTAAACCCAAAGAACAATGTCTTATTGTTTGTTCTCCTGTACAAAAGTTCTACCTAATATTATTTTAACGCCGTGACTGATAAAAACGAAATGAAAAGTATGCGATAAAAGTATCTATAATAGAATTATTCTTTTTAATTTTAACAAAGGTATATTTATTCGTAAACGTTTTGTTTATATACCAATATATTAAATATGTATGTTTGTAAATATACCAATATATTAAATGACGTCGAATGGTCACTCATACCCCCCTCCCCCCTGTCATACTCTGTCGTAATAAGCAAGCCCCCCCTCTTCTCAACGACGTAGTTTATGGATGACCCCTAGTTATATTTGTATGCTCAACAAATGGTTTTTAAATCTATCCAAGGAATTGCAGAATATATTTAAATCATTTAGAGAATTCGCAAGTCTAAGTGTTCGTGGTAAAAAATTGTTGTAAGTATAGTTATATCTAATGGAAGCTTATGTGAAAAGTTTGAGTTTGTCTTGTTGACCGAGTAGGAACAAAAAGACTAATTTTTGACAAAAGATTGGGACAGCTACTATTACCATTAATAATGTTGAATAAGATTGTCAGATCTTTCCTTTTTCTACGGGTTCCTAATGAAGTAATATTCAATAATAATTCAATATCCGTGTAGCTACGATATATATGTTTTTTAAAAGCTACGTATCTGAGAAAGGTATGCTGAACTCTATCAAGTTTATTTTTATGAACTAGATAATATGGAGACCACACAGAGGAACAAACATCAAGATGAGATCTAACAAGTGAGCAATATAAAATTTTCATTGAATTTATATCTGTGACGAGATGTTCTTTCAATGAAACCAAGCATTTTCATAGACTTTTGGGCAACGGTACTAATGTGGTGTCTAAAGCTGAGTGAAGAGTCTAATATTATGCCTAGGTCTCCGATTTGTGTGCATAATTGCAATGATTGATCGTTAATAGTATAGTCATGTGTTAGCAAATGGTGATTCCTACAGAAACGCATAATATAACACTTACCAACATTTAATTCCATACCATTAAGAGAGCACCACTGGGATAATTTATTAATATCTGATTGTAGTCCAAGAGTATTTATTTTATTTATTTCTTTATTTATTTCAACTGTAGAACCATTTACAAAAGAATACAAAAAAAAGTAAAACTAAGATCATGTACAAAAAACATAAAAAAATCAACAAATAAAAGACAATTAAACAATAAAATTTGTAAAATAACACAGTATATCAAATCACAGAAGATGAAAAATATCACATATTTAAATCATTAAACTCCCAAGCTGCCTTTTAAAGATATTAATGCTTGGACAGAATGGATCAAGTAGCATGTCATTGCAAAAGCTGAGCATTCTCGACAAGGCAAAATGACGAGCATACTCAGTCCTATGAAAAGGAATCAGCATTCTGTTTCGGTTCCTCAAATTGATAAGATGTGCGAGACTTAAAATCTAATTAACGAAATCGGTGTTTTCACCTCGTAATTTAAAAACTAGTTATTCATATTAAAGTACACATATCGATTTTAAAAAAAGTGAAATCTAAGTGTTTTTAAAATCATGAGCGTTAATAGCGGGGGTGGACAACCCCCCGATAAAGATGAGTTAGAATGTGTAATGGATGTGTCCCGTCCGGATCTTCCAGCTTCTCCAGTGGAGGAATTTAGAGGATTTCAAAATCCCAATAAGTACTGATCATGATAAGTACTGATCATGTTTCTGAAACTGTTTCCGGGAAAAATGTAGACGTAAATACGGTCATTAAAAATATTAATCAATATTCTTCTAAAGATAATGATCCATTTTTTGTTTATGTTCAGAGTAAAACAGGGAGAATAGGGAATTTTCATAAAGTAGCTACCTCTAGACTCATTATTAATTCTGTTCCAGAAATTAAACAGGACATAGCTAACATATCAATAATAGGAGCTAATAAAATAAAGGTCGAATTAACTTCTTATACAAGCGCAAATAAATTATAAACAGCACAGACCTTAAAGATAAACCATACGATACATACATCCCAATGTTTTTTACACATGTAAGGGGGCTCATAAGACAAATAGATTTAGAATTATCGGAACAGGAATTAAAAGAAATTATTAAACCGAAATTGGGCAACAATTTTGAAGTAAATCACGTAAAAAGAATTTCACGTAAAAATGACCAAAATGAAATTGTTCCAACAACTACTATTATAGTTACATTTAGAGGTCAACTTTTACCCACTAAGGTAATAGTAGAAAAATGGTATATGAAGTCGAAAAATACGTGCCAAGAGTAACTCAGTGCCTGAGATGTTTAAGATTTGGCCACGTCAGTCTGCAATGTAGATCAAAAGAACGTAAAAACTGTGGAGAAGATCATAAGGCAGAAAGCTGCCAAAAAAATGAACCAATGTGTATTTATTGTAAAGAAAAGCATTGCGCTACTGATAAAAAAATTGTTCAGAATTTATTAGACAGAAGAATCTAAAAAGAACTGTGGTATATGAAAACCTATCATACGCTGAGGCGTCTTCTAAGCATGAAACAAGTTTTTCAAGTGTAGCAAAAAATAACACAAATTCTAATCGTTATACTTTAAAAAGAAGGAGGTTAGCTATGTCCCCAGAGATCGATGAAACATTCGAAAAACGTAAAGAAATAATTTCAAATCCAAAAACTTTAACAGTAACAGTAACTCAATAAATTTAAAAATATACCAAATTATAATAATAGTTGTGGTGATAGTAACACTGTAAATAAACATAAAAACTTGCGAATCATTATTAAACCTTATCAAAGATATTTTAACTTTTTCAAATGTAGAAATTAAAAATGGTACACTTATTGAAAACATAAAAGACAGTATAACGCAAATTCTATCTGACTATGAGTAACTTAAATATACTGCAATGGAATGCTAGATCAATTTTGTGTAATAAGGGTCACTTTGAAAAATACATTTTCGACAATAAAATTAATGTAGTTTTGCTTTCGGAAACTTGGTTAAAGAAATCTTCACATTTTTTTATTAATAATTTTAATATATTTAGACAGGACCGTAATGACAATTTTGGAGGAGTTGCAATCTTATTAAGAAAATACTTTACCTTTTTTCCTAAGCCAAAATTTACTCCGATAAAGGATGTGGAATATGTGTCGGTATCAGTGTCAATAAATAAAAATATAAAAATCCATCTATACTCTATATATGCCAAACCAAAACTAAACATTAGAGAAACAGATTGGGTTACCTTTTTTGATAGCTTAGAAAAGCCATTTTTGGTAGGAGGAGATTTCAATTGTCATCATACTGCATGGGGAAATAGTTATTCAGACATAGCGGGTTCAAGTCTTCTCGGTGCTATAGAGGAGTGTAACTTAAATTATTTAAATACAGGAAGCGAAACATTAATACCTAGATTTGGAAGTAATAACAAATCTGCTATAGATATAACAATATGCTCTAGAGATATAACTTTAAATTGTGATTGGAAAACTGATATTACACCATTAGGTACTTCCAATCATTTTCCTGTTCTAATTGAAACACATTTTAATACTACTAAATTATCCTTTAAGTATAAAAACCAAGTTAATTTAAATAAAGCTGACTGGTCTTTTTTCTCTCAGATAGTAGATGACTAATTAGATGGAAGTAATAACGAAAGGGCATATAAAAGTTTTATAGAGTCACTAAATCATGCCACAAAACTAGCAATCCCACAGAAGAGAACAGAGATCAAATCAGAATTTAGCAAAGTTTGGTGGAATCAGAGATGTGCAAATGCTATTAAATGTCATCAAGAAGCTTTTCTGCTTTATAAAAGGCAGTCAAATTTAACTAACTATTTAAAATATAAAAATTCAGTAGCAGTCGCCAAAAAAATAATATTACAAAAAGATTCTTGGCAAGATTTTTGCAAACAACTTAACAGAAACACACCAATAAAAGATACATGGAAGTATATAAAGAAAATAAAAAATACATTTAATCCTCAAAGAAATAGGATCCAAATAGGTGAATGGGTAGAAACATTCTTTAATAAAATTGCTCCAAGTTGGGTGGAAACAAATATTCGGCCAATTATTTCACTGAGCACGGATGATATAGATAGTGAATTTTCAAGTATGGAAATAAAACAAAGCCTCAAAACAAACAATAACACAGCACCTGGAGTTGATAACATTTATTATAAAATGCTCGCTAGTTTGTCATAATCAAGTATCGAAATTTTTCGCATCATAATTAACTCAACATGGAATCGGGCAGAATTTCCAACAAGCTGGAAGGAATATTCAGCAATCCCAATTCTGAAGCCAAATCGAGATGCGGAAGATCCAGAGTCATATAGAGCAATTTCTCTAGCTTCTTGTGTATTAAAAACTTTAGAAAGAATGATCAAAGTCAGACTAGTTCATTGGCTCGAAAACAATAAAAAAATTACCTAAGTTTGGCTTCAGAAGAGGATGTTCAACTATTGAAAATATCGGCAACCTAGTAAGTGATATAAATATTGGTTTTACTAATAACAAATCCGTTCCAGCAATTTTCGTAGACATAGAATCAGCATATGATAATGTCATATTAGACATTCTCTATGAAAAAATGGGAATCTCCCAAGCGTTGACCTCACGTATAAGATTACTATATTCCGATAGGTCAGTGTCAATAAATATAAATGATGAAACATTGGGACCTAAAACGACCAATATTGGGTTACCACAAGGAAGTATACTAAGCCCTGTACTATACTTAATATATACAGCAGATCTGGAAAGTAAAATTAAATGTAGTGAGACCGTTTCTATACTACAATTTGCCGATGACATTTGTATATATTCCCCATGTCAGTATATTAAGGAAGGGTGCAAAAAATTAAATATAGCCTATAAGAACCTTAATAAATGGTGCAATGAAAATGGCCTAAAAATTTCCAGGAAAAAAACAGAAGTCTGCATTTTTACGAGGAAACGAAAACACATTCCAACAGAAATAACATTAGATACAACAAAATATAGTGTACGGACATCTGTAAAATACCTAGGAATGTATCTGGATAAAAAAATGACATGGAAAAACCACATAGATTATTTAATCAAGAAAACTGAAAAAGGAATTAACATCTTAAGGTAAGTGTGTGGAACAAAATGGGGATCAGATCCAAACGTAGCAATCCTTTTGTACAAATTCTACATTAGGTCAATACTGGATTATGGTTGTTTCTTCTATGACCAAGCTTCCAAAAGTCAACTAGAAAAAATAGATCACGTAGTAAATAAATGTCTAAGGCTATGCCTAGGGGCTTTAAAAAGTACACCAATTGATTGTTTATTTGCCGAAGTAGAACTCCACTAAGTAGTATTTGCCGAACTCCACTAAAATATCGCCGAAAGATTTTAGCTTCCAATTTTATAGCTAAATTAAGTTCTAAAAATAGCAACTTAGTCCAAAAAATCAATATACTGTTTACATCGGATCTTACCCATAGTTATTGGAAGTCGAAAAAAAGTTTAACTATTACTGAGTCATATTATGTAATAAATACCGTAATAAAAGAAATATACTCTTCAGATGTAGATCCATTATATAGCATAAATATTTATAACATCCATCCAATTAACTGTGTATTTCTCCAAGACTATTCAAAATTTCACCCAAGGATTAGACAATACATATTTGAGGAGGATTTAGAAAAGTATCTTCCCAGATGTCAACATATATTCACGGATGCATCAAAGAACAACAAGAAAGTAGGTTGCGCTATATTTGATCCACATAATAATCATAAAAGATCTTTTAAATTAAATGAAAAGCTTACAATATATACTGCAGAATTAATCGCCATATTAGAAGCTCTCCTGTATATAAGTAATATGAAAATTATGAAAATAAAAAATATCCACCAAGTCAGTAGTAATTATATTTTGACCAATATAATTATAAAAATTCATGATTTACAAACAAAAAAAATCAATGTATCATTAGTTTGGATTAAAGGACATTGTGGAATAAAAGAGAATGAAGAAGTGGACGAAGATGCCAAGAAAGGAAGTAGAACAGAAGAGCTTTTAAGTTATAAATGTCCCCACAGTGAAATTGCCTGCCACGTAAAACCCATAATACTAGCAGAATGGAGAGAAACGTATAGTAACAGTCCAAAAGGAAAATTTTATAAAAACATAGTTACCAAGCCTCCTGGCCAGTCTTGGTTCTCAAGACTGTCGGGAAGCAAGCGGTTTTTCTCTTGTTTTGTGCAGGTTAAGGTTCAGCCATGTTTTAACTCCCCAGTACAAATATAAAATAAAATTGAGTGATTCTCCTAATTGTTCATGTGGAGAAGAAGGTACAGCGGAGCACATGATCCTAGGCTGTTCTAGAATAATAAACGAGGTTAAATTATTAAATGAAGAAATGGTCAAAATACCTAAAATCACCAGACCGTATAACCTAACTCAACTATTAAGAGCAGAAGATTACAATGTTTATCAAATTTTGTACAAACATATTTTATGTATTAGATTAAGTTTATAACCTATGTTTTTCCCCTTCGTGTTAAGCCCTATGTCTATCCGAGGTCCACCTGTCTCGTCTAAATGCTCTGATCGACCCCTGAGCGTCAAATTGTGTCCTAGTCTAATATCCCAATTTATATTAAAAAAAAAGACAATGAAAAATAAAAAAAAATAAAATCAAAAAAATAAAAAAAAATAATAAGTAAATAAATAAAAAAAATACATAAAAAAATGATTAAAAAAATCACAACGAAAGGAAATGATTCCAAATAAAAACAAAAATCGTTGACAATTAGATATAGGTATGTAAAATAGTTCTTTGTAAAATTGGAGCAGGATTGTGATTGGATACCTACCTAAACAAATCAGTAGAAAGCAGGAAGCACTCCTTTAGAGCTTCCGCATAAATAATACAAATAATTCCAAAAAGGTAAGATGGCGAATGGACATTGATTCCGAAGCCAATAATGCTCAAACACACATGAAAAGGAATATAAAAGAGTGCAGTGTGTCGAGTTCTATGTATTGTGTTTAAGTACACATTATCCAATAACGAGGGACAATTAAGAGGAAACAGTAGCGATCAACAAGTAGCAAAAACGCGTTCCAAGATTGCAGCTGTAATTTTGAATATTTTTTCGAAATATTTGGCACACGTATTCGTAGTATAATAAAGAATGGCGGTACAGAGCCCAATTTGAAAAATATATTAATATGCTGAAATTAATCTGTAATTAAATACAATGTTAAAAAAACGAGCCTGTACCGCCATTAAGAAGAACAAAAAAATACACTTTCTTCAAATAAACCTTTTTATCCGATGCCTAGATTTTGTGTCATTTTGGAACTACTAAAATTTTTTATTTCATTAGTAGTTCCAAAATGACACAAAATCTAGGCATCGGATAAAAAAGTTTATTTGAAGAAAGTGTATTTTTTTTGTTCTTCTTAATGGCGGTACCGGCTCGTTTTTTTAATATTGTATTTAATTACAGAGTAATTTTCACATATTATTATATTTTTTAAATTGGGCTCTGTACCGCCATTCTTTATTATATTACGAATACGTGTGCCAAATATCTCGAAAAAATATTCAAAATTACAGCCGCAATCTTGGAACGCGTTTTCGTTACCTGTTTATCGCTACTGTTTCACCTTAATAGCATTGTTTAGAATTTTAAATAGAAACAACATATCCGCTCTCAGCCTGCGGTTCTTCAGTGTAGCAATGTTAAATTGAGACATTATTCCAGAATAATCTATGACGAAATTTTCAGTATTTCTTACATTAGTATGTGCTTTATAAGCTAAAGATCTTAGAAACTTCCGCTGAATGCTCTCCAATCCATCAATGTAGACTTGATGAAATGGAGACCAAACAACAGAGCAGTATTCAAGTCCTGAGCGCACTAGAGAGCAGTACAGTAATTTGAATATAGTAGGTAAGAGATCATGACTGTTGCGATAAATAAAACCAAGATTGCGAAATCCTGTTTCCTTAATTTTAAGATAGTGGTTTCTAAATGTCAATGCACAATCCAATAATACACCCAAATCTCAGTAACTGAATCCAAGAGTGCATCATTGAGAACATATCTATTAGCTGTTAGATTATTTATACGACCCAGAGGCTGCTTTACCTATTGTGCAGGGTGTGCGGTGCACACGGGCGCCGGGATGTTAGGGGCGCCGAGCACCAAAGAGCGGGTCCATTACTTTGTTTTAACATAAAATATGAATTTTTTTTAAATAGGAGGCGGAAGATGAATCAGTAACTGACGCGAAAATACATTTTAAAGTAAACTTTTACTATTACCTATTAGATACCGCAACTACTAAATTTGACGAACGCTTCGAACTTTTAAAGTAAAATAATGACACTTTTTCGTTCCTTCGAAAATTAAAACACTGGAAGGATAAAACACTGCAGTAAGTAAGCGGAGCCCCGCATACTGCAGACTTTTTATCGGCCGATAGTTTAGTCGGGATGGGCTGTTAGTGCGCATACCGAGCCAACTAAACAGTCAGGTTGGTGAAGAGGGCGCACGCTATCAACAGCCGACCGACTATTCTCGAACGATTTAGTACTAAAGTTCTTATTTGACTGTTGAAGTTAGTAGTCGCACAATGAAAAAATTATCCAGAAATGTTTTTATCGCTCTCATATAATGGAGGAGAAAATCCAAGAAGAGATTCCGAGAGTATTGAGTGCATCCAATGTACAGTGAAAGAAATAACGACGACGCGACGGTTAAAAGTAACAGACGTGATCCAGAAGATTGTAATGTTAAAATGGAACTGGCAGGACACATATGAAGAATGGAAAACAACCGTTGGACGAAGCAAATTCTTAAATGGCGACCAACGACTAGCAAAATAAGTAGAGGCAGACCTCAAACAAGATGGACTGATGACATCAAGTGAATGGCTGGTCACGAATGGATGCAAAAAACAACAAACTAAAATGAATGGATACACCTAAGGAAGGCTTTCTTCTGGCGATGAATGGAATAGCTGTTGATGATGCTGATGATGAATTTTCAGTGACATATTATTAAGTGGAAACTTCTACACAATGAATAATTGATGGATTCGACCGTTACTTGATGGAAGTTCATTTTATCTAACAATAGGCAAACCATTGTAAACTAAATCACTTGAGAAAGGCACTCTGCCGAAACAGCTGTAGTCACTTAGTTGTAATAAATTTTGTGGAAGTATAGAAAACAAACGTTTTCAGTGTTTTATTGTTAGATTCTACACAATGTATTCTAAATTGCTTGATTACCCAAAAAAGTTTTTCGCCTTTTATCGGATGATCTTAGTCACCTTCAGTGAACTAGTCATGCTAATTTTCTCGCAAAATGTGAAAAAAATATTCGCACGGCACAAGTATTGGATACCAAAACTAGGAGAGAATTGAACTATCGACCGATAAACAATCGTCGTGTGTGCGCAAGTCCTAGTTAGCTCACACTGATTAAACTGTCGGCCGATATTTGGCCGAAAAATTAGTTTGAAGGCAAACTATCTGTCGATAAAAAGTCTGCAGTCTGCGGGGGCTTTTTGGGTAGGTTGTTCTGACGCCGTGAATAGCTATCGGCTCCCGACATCATTTAATATTGGACTATTTACATCTGGATTTTACAATATAAGTGTACCTAATACCCTATGTACTAGTATGGGCCATTCCACGAACATACGCCTGTTTTGGATTACTTCGACAACGAATATTTTACTGTGCAACATAAGAAGTACGAAAGTAAATGGCGCTAATAATTATTCCAATAAACAACAGTTTAATTTACAATTTACTTTCGTTCTTCTTATTTTGTACAGTAAAATATTCGTTGTCGAAGTAATCCAAAACAGGCGTATGTTCGTGGAATAGGGTATACTAGGAATAGGTAGGTACCTATTCGACTATTCCATTTTGATTGCGCGTCTACCAAAGGGCGCCAGAGCATCGACTGCACACGGGCGCTACATGGGCTAGAGCCGCCTCTGTAACGACCAAATGAAATACAAGAACATTTAATCGGATTTAGGCTTAAACTATTTTGTTTCGACCATATACATATATTATTAACATCATCTTGCAGGAGATCTCTATCTGATATATCATGTATGTAACGAAATAACTTAAGAGCATCAGCAAATAGTAGAAAGTATGAGTTTTTGATAGCCTTACCAATATCGTTAATGAACAAGTTAAAGAGCAAGGGACCACAATGTGGGACACCAGTAGTGGTGTCCCTTGTGGGACACCAGAACAACAATGGAATTCTTTAGAAACATAATTGTTGATACAAACTTGTGTACGTCCCATCAAAAAGCTTTTAATCCAATTAACAATGGGTTCACCAAAGCCAGATGCATGAAGTTTATGAACCAACAAGTTATGAATCTTATCATCATGAGATCTTATTATCGCAAAGCACTTACGGTCATCAGCGAAAAGGAGAGCTTTTGTATGGAAAAAACAAGTGGTAATATCATTAATGAATAGATAGCGGTCCCAGATGTGAACCTTGGGGAACACGTGAAGTTACAGGAAAAATGTTGGAATAACAGTGATTTACTCTTACCATTTGAGTTCTGTTTTCTAAATAACTACATAACCACCTAAATACCAGACCATCATCAGTGATGCGTTTACTCAACACATAAATTTGAAATTGATTAGAAAAAAAGTTCCTTCTTGTATATACTTATTTATATGAAACAATTCACCTTAAACATCTTGTGGAGTAAATAAAAGCAAAAAAACTACTTATATATTTTACAGAATAAATTACGCTTATTCGAATTTCACATGTTGAAAAGTTCAAGTTATTCCCATTTTTATGACAATGTATTCTATACAAATTTTTAAAAAATTATTTTGATTCGTTTTTTAGTAAATAGTAAACATTAATTTTGTGAAAACCACTTACATTATCCTCGTGAGTGGGTTATGCCAAGTAAAAAAATATTATTTAAGGTGTTAATGCGTAAACGCATCACCTGCACAAAATGGGTTAAAGTCATCTGTTTTTAAAATTTAAAATCTGGGTTAAAGTCATCTGTTTTTAAAAGCCATCATGTATAGGTTAGTTACAAAAGGTTATCAATCTCTTGTCCAACAAATTTACAGCGTCATTTCTTTAGTCTGACAATGTAAATATGTTAATTGTGACAGGTTATGTTTTGCGATTACAAAATTATTAATCAAGATTAAGATTTAAGCATCTGCTTGTGGCTATTTGTCAAAAAAGTTGGCGTTTTTTAATTCTCTAGTTGTTTTTACGTTGACTTTTTTGACAAATAAACATAGGCGGACGTTTGAATCATTATTACTTTAATGCCAAACTACAATTATATATTTATTTAATTTGTAAATCAAAATTAACTTAACCCAAACAAATTAGTATTACTTGAATAGGTATTTTTAATATCTTTCAAACGAGATATCATTTGCCATAAGGTCCCATTTAAAATTATCAGTCAAAGTGGCTCTATAATCTGTGACTGGTATGACTATTTGGTGCGTCACATGGTATAACTATTTGAGAAGCATACGTCCGTTTATTCCCTTCCTCCAAATTTCACTATTATAAGTAGATATAACCATTCAAAAGATATGTGCAATATTAAATAATTACTAATAGAAGTAATTGGACTTCGTAAGTCCTAGGTTTTCACCCAAAGTGATCGAAAGTTTAACTAGAAGTCGATATTTGAACTCGTCGCGTAACTGCGTCAATTGATATACCATTTCACTAATTTTGAGTCATTTTTACTTGTCATTAAGTTATGACAACTTTCGGTAATAATTGTTTAAACGAAAATGACTTCAAAACCGGAAATAAAGATGCAAGCTCGACTTTTCAATACACTTTGATTGATATGTCACATGTACTATTTCTGCGAATATAATATGGCACTTCCGGTTAGAACTTTTAACCGGAAATTGTATAAAGACCAAAATTATACACTTCTTCTTATCTTGCTAAGGCACGTCGATTAATATATCACTTATACTATTTCGGTGACTTTAAAACGGTACTTCCAGTTTCAACTCTAAAACCGGAAATCCGAGGTCAAATTTCTCATCTTTAATACCATCCTTGGATTATAGGCTTTCATTCGACTCCTCATTTGTCATTATATCCCTATTAATATAGTGGACTATCTATAAGGAATACGGATATTACGAGGTTTCGCTTATAACGAGGTACATTAGGTGTTCCATGAAATTCCTATTGAACTATAACACCTCTATATAACGAATTATATTTGGTTATAACGAGGAAAAATGAAATCGAGAAATATGTTTCTTTACCTGTTTTTAGCGCAGTAATGGCTATAAATAACTACCCCAACTGCCTGTATATAGAAACACCCAACATATGTGTTATTATCGAGGCCAGTGCTGTAATTAACTTCACCGCCTGTAATAAACTTCTTCCTTTATATTGACCGATATTGAATATTGTAGGAAATTTACGATTTACGTCTCATTGTTCAGGTCAACCATGGATACCTAATAAACTATGTAAAATGCATCAAAACATTTCAATACAGTACACTCTCTGTATGACGAACACGGGTATTACAAGGTTTCTCTTATAACGAGGTACATTAGTTATCCCATCAAAATCCTATTGAACTGTTGTCCCATCATAATCCTATTGAACTATAACACCTCTATAATGAGGCATATTTGGTTATAACGAGGGAAAATGAGATCAAAGAACATGTTTCTTTACCTGTATTGGCGCGGTGATGGCTATAAATAAACATCCCAGCTGCCTGTATACAAAAAAGACTAAAATATGTGTGCTTATCGAGACCAGTGATGTAATAAACTCAACCGCCTGTCAACTCTTCCTGTTTATCCACTGACTCTTTTCGAAAGTGCCATTCAAACAATATTTAGCATCATACATTGCTCGGAATGGCTTTACTATAATAAGAAGTTAATGTTTTAAAAAACTACATATTCATATGTATGCACAATATTATTGTTGTCTGATATAACGAGATCGGCTTATAACAACGTAATTAGTGTGCCATTTCAGTTCTTGTTATAGAGGGAGTGTACTGTACTTACTTAATCAGTAGACCCATTGATACCTTTCTGTGTTAGACCATTCAATCTAGGTATCTTAAAAAGGTGTTGGGAGTTGCGTCTAGCTCTTACTAAACTTTTTCCATTCTTTCCTATTGGTTGCTATTTGTGTTGCTTCTTGCCAAGTTTTCCCCTTACTTTGTAGTATCTGGGAGATGTCTCTATTCCATTCTTTAATGGGTCGTCCTCTTCTGTTCTAATATGAAGTTCTAATCTTCTCTTCTAATGTTCTAATATTTTGTATTAATAACGGAGGAGTTATATTCGCGGACAGACGGACAGACAGTCATGAAACCCGAAGTGTATATTTGTCCTAGGCTTGCTAAGGCGCGTCGAATAATATAGCGCTTGTACTATTCCGGTACAACAGGAACAACGGTTTAAAACAGTACTTCCGGTTGTATTTCCGAAACCGGAAGTCCTATGTCAAATTTCTCACTTTTAGTACCATCCTTGGATTATAAGCTTTCATTCGACACCTCATTTGTCATTCTGCCTAGTATAATGACGGAGGAGTTGTGTTTACGGACAGACAGACGGACGTGGATAATTCAAAGTTTTCACATTTTTTCAAAATTGGGTGAAACCAAAATTGAGTAATTTAATTAAAAATAAGTCACTTTGCGAAAGTGTATTAATGGGAGTTATCTATCCTCTTTCTTTCCTTGTCTAAGCACTTCTTCGGCTCGTTTTGTTGCGCGCGCTATGGTACCAAAAATAGAAAAACTAAAATATTCCGTTTTTCATAAATTTGCGTCATTTTTTTTTGTCGGACACTTACCTTTTTAATTAACATGTTTTATTTGAAAGTTAATAAAATTAAAATGATGACTTGTAATCGCTAAACATAACCTGCCATAATTAACATATTTACGTTCTCGGACTAAAGAAACCAGGCTGCAAATTTGTCGGACAAGAGATTGACAATCTTTTGTAATTAATTATAAGTATTTTCAATTGAAAATTAAGAGTTTTGTAGTAACAAAACTTTACCGCGCTAGAGGGACATCTTGCGGGTGTCGGACTCGACATCGCTCCCTCTTTTTTGTCCGACAAAAATAATTTAACTTATTTTAACGTATGTTTTGATTAAAAGTAAAGATTATAGTTTTAGACGAAGCCTTATGTATTGGGATACACTGCATCTCAGTAATCATCTTATTAAGACAAATTCTTTTAATAATTAAATGTCTTTGGTAAAACAAATACGTTTGTTTATAATAAATACGATTGACCTATATTACCACATCAATGTGTCGATTTTCGATACAAGGTCAGTTTGAAATAACAATTAGTATTCGTTATTTATAATCTAGTCGATTCAGCACTTTTACTAAACACTCTCACTTTTATTTATACCAAATAGTAAACAGGGGAATCCACTTTGACTTCTACTTTCATGGCGAAAAGATTAGTCATTGGTATTTGAGATCCCAACGAGTAAACATCACAGTTACTAAATAATATACCACCAGCTCTTTACCGTAGTTACTTCAACGTACCAATAAATGAATCTATAGTGAGTATTGTTACTTCATCAACCCTTATGGTAGGGGGTAATCACCCCTCAATTATCTGAGATGGTTCAGATAAACAGGAACCATCATACTTACACTTAATTAGGAATTTTGTGCAGTAAGATGAATCGTCATGCAACGTTTTACATTCGATTCAGGAGAGTGTCAGGAAATTTTGTGAACTAAATTGATTTCCGGGAGATGAAAATTTCATAAGAAAAATGCATTAACAGTGCATCTCGAAGAGATGGAAAATGAAAAATTTAGAACTCGGGAAATACTGACGGAAATGAGTTCAATTTTTATACTCGGGGTTTTGGAGGTCGTTGAATACGAATTTCATCTAGACGATGGTCTCCAATGTACCTGGTGCATAGGGCGAAACTCGTCGCTTGAAGTATTATGTTATAATCATTCAAAATCAGTCGATAACCATTACTCGGGGGTTTTGCGGGTCGCTGAGCACGAATTTAATGACGACGGTGGTCTCCTAGGTAACTGGTACGGGATCATCCATAACCTACGTCGTAAAAATTCCGTCGTAAAGCGTCGTTTGCAGTTGACCCCTCTCTCATATCTACGTCGCAATTGCAACTCATGACCCCCCTTTTTAGTGATTTTTTTTTAATTCCATGTTATTCCTAGATTTTTAAAAGTTAGCTCTCAAAGTTTATTTACGAATGTATCCAAATCAGTATTACTATGTAGCTCATTAATATCCGCGTACTTTTTTCTCTCAATTCACTGTACAACTAATAATTAGCTTTATAGGGACAAAAGACAACACTTTTACCGGAGTTCCTATGCTTTATTAACTGCATCATATAAATCTTGATACTTATTTTGTTTTGATTTCAATGCCATTTCTTTTATTTAGTATAAATAGATACAATGTACTAACTAAATAGAACAGAATATTTTATTTCTATTCATTCTTTTAGAATTTTTTCACACAGAGTATAGGACAATGTTTTATTGTTTGTTATTCTGTATAAAACTGCTAGCAATATTATTAATGCTGTGAGTGACAAAAACGAAATGAAAAGTATGCGATAAAAGTAATATACAAATTCTTTTTTATTCTAAAATAGGGTATATTTTTTATATTCGTGAACATCAAACGACGTCGGATGTTCACTCATGTCCCCCTCCCCCTGTCGTATACCGTCGTAATAAGCAAAGTCCCCCTCCCCCTTTTCAACGACGTAGTTTATGGATGCTCCCTACCCAGGGTGGAACTCATCGCCTGGAGTTTTATATTATAATCAATTAAAACCAGTCAGTAACTATTACTCGCGGGTTTTGGGGGTCGCTGAGCACGAATTTCATGTCCGCGATGATCTCGGAGGTATCTGGTGCCTATGGAACTCGTCGCCTGGAGTTTTATGTTATAATCAAAATCAGTCAATAACCATTACTCGGGGGGTTCCGTTACTCGGGAGTCTTCTACTAATAGGTATATTTTGAATTTCTTCTCTTTTATTGAGCACACATTGACAGGTAATGCCGGAACCGTAGATTCGCCAGTATCTTCTAAGGTCGGTTTCTGTTAGGTCCATATAAAGGGGAATTCCATCCGAGCGATTACTAGTTTGTGATCTGTGCCGCATTCTGCGCCCTCGTTTTACATCCTTTATTTTTAATATTTCAATTTCCTCTTTCAATTTCTTGATATCAATCTATTGCTGATTCTAGTCATTGGAATGATTTTCTTTTAAAAAAATTATCTTTAAGTATCTGCTCTCAGGTGTATGTCCATGCACTCTCAGAAATTTTTGCTATCAGACAGCACTTGTGAGTATTGTACCCTCAGAGATTCGTGGAAAAAATTTACACCCAAAATAACAAAATTCAGTTTGGCAACACTGTGTGGATGTTGATAGTAGCATATCCTTTTTAAGATAAACACAACTGTAATTTAGTCCAAACAAATTAATATATTTTTTTTGCCAACAAAAATGAGATTTTTCAACCAAATAATTTTTCAAATATGATGTGCAAAATAATGTTTAATTGGATTCTGCTAATGGGCTTGATTTTTTTGTCATTAAAGTAAAAAAAAATAAATTTCACTCATTAAATAATTATTTTCCGGTTATCGTCTTAATTATTTTAACTGTACTAATATCCGTCGAGTAATTATGAATGATTAATAGGTTGTTAAAACATTTTATCTGTAGCGGCTTCTGGAATATCTTAAAAATATCGAATTTCATTGATAAAATGCACATATCCCACCGATCTTCGCTTCGACCATACCTATTGTCCACTTGATCAGTTTTCGCGAGTAGTCTCATGATGATCAATAATAAAATAAAAATATGCTACTATATAAATGCTACGTAATTGCTAGTTGCTATTATGCTCTTATTATTTATAAAAATAGAAAAGAAATGGTGAAAGGGGGAAAATTGCTGGGTTAAGCCCTGGATCCAACCTAAAGCAATATACGGTGCTTGTTCTACATTAACTCCCGAGCTTCATATTGAAGATGGTCAGCAATAATAACTATTGATGAATTACTGAAACCGAGTGTGCAACTCTTTAGGGTTTTACGGTGTCGAAGCGGAAGATGAAAATTAATATGATAAATTATGTGATAAAACATATATGTTTCAATTATTTGTAAATGTAAAATGACCTCTAAAATGTTCAAATTCTTGATTGTAAAAAAATAGAGAGCTGGTTTTAAGAACAAACGATATTAATTATTATATTCTTTTTTATTTGTATCCGCCCTAAACACCAGATACCTACTCCAGAGGCCTTCAACTACGTCTAATCGTACACAGCAACCTCGAAAATCCCCGGGGACCTTGTTTGCATCAATTTAGTATCGGAAGGCCTCGAAATTCCAGAGGATGGCGTGCATAGCAGTCAACATGGTATTTAGGTGCTCCGAGGGTCGGTTCTCATGCTATATTCATGTTCAGCAACCCCAACTCCACGTGAAAATCGAAAGGTGAAAAAAAACTTGTTATATTGTAAAATTGTGGCTTATTACCAATAAAAGTAGCAAATTATTTTATGGACTTAAATTACAATTAAACTTAAAAAAATTCACAAATAAAAATTATTTACTTTACGTGCATTAGGATTTAAAGAAAGTTTGTTGTAAAAAGCTTAGGAGGGAGACGTCTGACGCCTTTGATTAAAGGTTAGGTGGGTGCTTTTTTTAGAGTTTGGGTTGGCGCCTATATTAGAGAGTTATTGCCACCGGCAAATAAAGGATCCTTTATTACAGGATAGTTTAATAAAGGACAAATACAGGACGGGTCTAAAAGAGTGGTATTGCAAACGCAGTTAAGGAATCTTTTATTTTGACAAATAACATGAAATATTTTTGTAAATATAAAAATAGCCTATAAAAAAATTCCATTTGTTGATATAAATTAAAATAAGATAATTGAAGAGTAAAACGTTAAATTTAATTATTTTGTCATTTAAAGATGTTTAGAGAACAACATAATATATCCCATAATACTCATCATGCAATAATATGGCAGTGCAATAAATTGGAAATACTATTTTAGGAGTTTTTAAATACTCTTGCATTATGGGTATATATAATGGGGAATTTCTGGAGAATATATTATTAGGGAATAGTAGATATCCATTCCTCAACTACAACTACCGAATGACACCATTCCAGAATTTTTAGACAGAATTTGTGTTTTTATAATCCATCACAAATCCCTTCAAGAATTGTTATTGAAAGAACATTTGGTATTGTGAAGAGATTTCCCATTTTAACATATGTAGTGAGATGCAAGTTACCTTTTGTTCAAAGAATAATATCAGCTTGTTCAGTTTTACATATTGCAGTAGATAATAGAGAAAACGTTGAAATACTGGCATTAGAGTGTGCTGTTGATATTGATATAGAAGCTGTGGCAGTACATTTTCAACCAGGAGCTAATCTAATGCGACTAAATTGTGTGTGTGTGTGTGTGTGTGTGTGTGTGTGTGTGTGTGTGTGTGTGTGTGTGTGTGTGTGTGTGTTTGTTTAAATATATTGTTCGACATTTAAAGCTAGCTTAAACTAATTTTATTTTTATTGGACTGCAGTTTGTTAATAAATTTATAAATAAATATAAATATATTGGTGACTATGATCATTAGCAGGTTTTAAATAATACATTTATAAAAATATACATGCTATTGGTGTTTGATCTTTTATCCATTATGGCCCTCTCTTTTCACCTCTGGATAACTAGTTATCAGGAAGTTTATCTGACAGATTAGATACTAATATATATCTGACAGAGAAAAAGTTCCCGTTAACTAGTTATCCGGAGCTGAAAAGACAGATACTAAGGATACTGTTATATAAACTTCCCAATAATTAGTTATCTGAAAATGAAAAGACCTAATCCCTAATATGTCGGATAAACTTCCCGATAGTCAAAAAGATAATAGAAGAATTAAGCTTTATGCTGGTTTTTTACTAATTTTTTTGCAGTGTTTAAATAAACAAATACTGATGGCATGAAATGGATCACGAACAAGGAGGAATGAAGAAGGAATTGGAGATTGTGTTTACCATTAAACGCATAACACTGCATACAGTATCTGGGACACATATGAGAAATCAACACCGTTACTCCCTGCTGCAGTACATATTGCAAGGTAGAGTCAAAGGTAAGCGAACACCTGGTAGAGGGAGAATATCAATGGAACTGTTTCGAATCGCAGCTAGCAAGGTTATGATTGCTATATGATTTCCAACATTCGAAACGGATAGGAACCAAAAGAAGATGGCATGAAAATGAAAGTGTATTAATACTTTTGATTAAAAACTTTATAGATTCTAATCTATAAAAAATTAAATTTTCAAAAATAAATACTTGAACCTTTGTTTTATTTTATTAACCTGTTGTTATATATCTGTTGAATTGAACTCTATTTTGAATCTAGAATTTTAACAAATCGTAACCTTCATTAAAATTTATTGAAATTACCTCTATCTTCAATAAATATTTATTTCTATAGAAAAATGTAAAATATATTTAGTTTAATAAATGAGTTACTGATATTTTATGTCTGATCATTGTAATTAGTAACACTTTAAAATTATTTACATAATATTCCTTTTTACAACTTCTTGTAATAACTCAAGCTTCAATAAAATGTTCTTTTCTATATTCGTTTGGGTCAAAACATCAATATCTATATCTCAGAATATTACTTAGAGTTGTTTTTAATAAATAAAACCCAACATACAACTTTAATGATGAAAGTTTAATCAAATATCAATCCCACAATACATAAATTTATCAATCCAAAGAAGCGACATGATAAATTCAAAATACAAGTGAAGTTAGACCTTTCTTCACATTTTTGACACGTTATGTCAAAATAAAGGAACTTTTATTAAAAGGAAGGTGTCCTCTAATTTTCCTTAAATACAGGCGGCCTGTATTTTATTAAAGGACAAAAATAAAAGACGCAATACTGCGCATGCTTATATGTCAAAATAAAGGATCTTTTATTACAGGTCGACTTTAAAGACTTTGGCAATAACTCTCTATTATGAGCCAGTCCGATCTTGGACTCAAGGGATGAATTTATGAAGACTCATTTATGTTTGATTCAGTTTGATTTGGTATCAGTGTAGGAATTAAAAACTTCAAGGCATTACGTAAAGAAACTTCATTACGTAAAGAAAATTATTATGACATAATATAATTTTCACCGGTACCTGCGCTGCGCTACTTTTTTCTATTTAATTTTCTTTAACTCTTTGGATACCTCTATTAACAAATTCAGAAGTAAATTATATCAAACAGAGGAATTATTTGTAAATTTACTTGACTTCGTACATTGTGCAATTTTCTCTAAGTTTTTCCACACTACAACTAAATTGAACAGACAATTTTTTCAGAAGTGCCTGTTTCTTCTCTTGATTTTTGGAGCTTGTAGACCGAGTATTCCACAAAATTTGGTTTTCTTTGTAGCTCTGTATCTATTCACACTATTCATCTTTTCTCCAGTTTTTCGCCATGTTTTTCCTAAGAGCACTCTCAACTATACGAAATTGATTCGACTTCTGCAAATCCACTATCGAGAGGCGGTCGGTTCCGTGACCACGTGCTCTAGCTGTCGTTGTGAGTTACTGTCGGATAGTAACGTATTAACTCGCAGCAAGTAACTTTCAAATCTTTGTCTACGTGAGAGATATTACTCTCGAGAATTTTGCTCTCACATGGACACGTAGCATTAGATATAGAGTCAGATGTTTTAAGAGAAGCATGACCCTGTTTAACATTCTAAATGAGCCTAGAGAGTTGAGAAATTTTACTGAATCAAGAGAAACCCGGCAACCCGAGATGTTTTTTGTACTTTTCCACAACGTTGCTTTTGTGGACATGTCGGGTTTCTCAAACGACCGATTCAATTATATTTTTGAAAGAAGTGAAAGAAGTATATTTTTTTATATATATTTATATTATAATATATATTTTTTCTTACTAAATTTTATTACTCTTTGTTTTATCCTGTAGTTTATGCATACAAAAATTTTATAGCTTTTATTTTTATTTTAGGGTTTTCTCAGAATGGAATGGAAATCATGAAAAGTGAACTTGCATGCCCTACAGAACAACAAATAAGTGCAAATACTAAAGAAACAACATTAAAAAGTTCTATTTATCAATGTGAAATTTGTTGTAAGCAACTTAGCCATGCAGGTTCTTTGAAACGACATATGAAAACACACACTGGGGAAAAACCTTACAAGTGTGAAATTTGTTTTAAGCAGTTTACCCAAGCAGGCCATTTGAAAGTACATTTGAGAGTGCACGCTGCAGAAAAACCTTACAAGTGTGAAATTTGTTTTAAGCAATTTATTCAAGCAATTACGTTGAAAACACATTTGAAAGTGCACACTGGAGAAAAGCCTTACACTTGTGAAATTTGTTTGAAACAGTTTATCCAAGCAAGTTCTTTGAAAATACATTTGAGAGTGAAACACACTGGAGAAACTCCTTACAAGTGTGAAATTTGTTATAAGGACTTCACTTCAGCAAGTAATTTGAAAACACATTATTTGAGATTGCACACCGGGGAAACTCCGTACAAGTGTGAAATTTGTTTTAAACAGTTTGCTCGAAAATATTATTTAGCAGAGCATATGAGATCACATACTGAAGAAAAATATTACAAGTGTGAAATTTGTTTTAAGCAGTTTTCTCAAAAAGTTCATTTGGAAACGCATTTGAGATTGCACACTGGGGAAACGCCTTACAAGTGTGAAATTTGTTTAAAGCAGTTTTCTGTAACAAGTAATTTGAAAAAACATCTGAGAGTGCACACTGGAGAAAAACCGTACACGTGTGAAATTTGTTTTAAGCAGTTTTCCGATTCAAGTCAGTTAAAACGACATATGAGAATGCACAGTGGAGAAAAACCATACAAGTGTGAAATTTGTTTTAAGCAGTTTACTCGAAGATATGGCTTGAAAAGTCATTTAAAAATGCATACTGGAGAACAATCTTAAAAGTGTGAAATGTCATTTTCTCAACAAGTCTTTTCAAAAAGAGAATTATCAGTACTTATGTACTGGACAAAAACCGTGGTCGGAGGACAAAAAATCCATACCAATTATTCCTGGACAAAAAACCCCCTCAAAAAATTCCCGGACAAATAATCTCCGGCCAAAGAATCCCCACAAAAAATCCCGGACAAATAATCACCACAAAATTTTTTGGACAAAATAGCCTCACAAAAAAATTGCGGACAAAAATCCCCAAAAAATATTTGCTGCGAACAGTTCTCTAAAAGTTTTCCCGAGAATGCAAACGACTAAAATGTTTTTCAGCCTCAGTTCATGAGAGCTATAGCAATCGCCATGAAACCGCTTTTCGGCACGAAAATAATGATTAGCAATTAACATTAAGCATGAATTGTAATTTCGATTACCAAATTTCGCATTCCAATTCCATGCCGAAAACTTCAAATTTTACATGACAAAAGAGTGCGAGTTTTTCAAAAATCATGGAAAATATGGCAATATGTTAAAGCTGTGGGAATTATGTTGTAATTATTCGCTTAAATCTGTTGCTCACTCTGCTTTGAATAACTATGTTCAACACATTGCCTATTCGTGATGATAAACAAAAGACTTATTCACAAAATTCCTTTTCTCTCTCTAACTTATATAGGTCTTAACTTAAGTAACTTATGTATATCTCTCTCTAACTCCCTACACTATCATTTGATTTTAGATTTATTTATATCAATTTATTCCGTTATAAAAAATTCAGACTTGGCTCAATGATATGAAATGATATTAATTTAGAGAGGAATCTATTTATGTAAATTTTATTGCATTTCATTGACATTCTATTTTCCAAAAGATGTGTGCGGTGTCCTTTACAAAAAGAAGCAGGTTTTTTTGCATTACAATTAAGATTATCATTTTCAGGACCAGCAGTTAACATCACGAAGAGGCAATGTTTTGAACATAGTTATTTAAATCAGTCTGAGCAAAAGATTTGAGCGAATATTACATGATTCCCACAGCCTTAGCTCATTCCCCATATCTTCCACGACTTTTGAAAAAACTCACACTCTTTTGTCATGTAAATTTCGAAATGGAATTGGAGTTCAAAATTTGATAATCGAAATTACAATTTATGCTTATAGCCCAGTAAATGAACGGGCAATACGGCGATACCGTGTAATTTTCAGGGGCAACTCCGAATTGTTGAGTTTCAGGGGAAACTCCACTTTAAAGTTGAATTTGTGCCGTTGGTTGCTTTTACTTGGGGGGTGGTAGTGACCTCTTCTCGGGGGTAAAAAAACATTCGTTCAATATAAGCCCGGAAATGGATAAATTGACTGATTATAAGCTTTTGTTCTATTGAGTTTTTTATGTAAGTTAATACTTTTCGAGATATTTGCGATTGAAAATGTTTATTTTTCGACAAAAAACTATGTTTTTCAACGGTTTTCCACAAATAACTCAAAAAGTAAATAATTTATCGAAAAAATATTCTTAGCAAAAGTGTAGCTTATAAAAAAACTAAAAACATGGTGTATCAGTCTATATACCGAGTAAACGTAAAGTTGTAGCTCATGCAAAATACGTTGTTAGTCGTCTATGGTTTATTTTTTAACCAAGAGGAGTAAACTAAAAAGACATTCACACCCTAGAAAAGTCACCAAATACATCTTCTTTTTTGGTTGATCATGTCGGCTTTCAACGGTAATCCATAAATATTAAATAATAATATGTCGCTAAAGAGTAATAAAAACGACTGCTATTTATATAAAGCAATGTAAAAATCTAAAAATTAAAGGAATAACACAGAAAACACAAAAAAGTGCCGATATAACTTAATTAACCTATGAAATGCCAGTAATGTCAAGATTTGATAAATGTCATTAGTGTCAAATTTTTATAACAGTGCAGTAAACTTGTTTGCGGTTGGACCAATTACAAACAAGCATTACAGCGCGTTAAATTTGAATCACTCCTCTTGGTTTAAAAGCAAACTATAGTTCCAAATCGAATATTTCAACGTGAAATCATCGAAAAATTAAGCACTTTTCGGAAAAAATCCGTTTAAACTTTTTCAAAAAAGCTTCATTTTAATTGTTTATAAAAGTTTCTGGCGTTAAAATGAGCGAGTTACGCTCAAAATAAAGTTGGCCCCTTTTCTTGGTAAAAAAATAATGAAAATCTCCCCTTGTTTAGCTCCAAAATAAAATTAATCGTTACCGCTTTACAAATAATTTACTTTACTTTTCTATTATATGATCTGTCAGTTTCACTGGTTTAAAGTGCTTATTTTTGAAAGTGTTATACTTTAAAGGGCTTGAACGAGTCACACTCGTATACACGAGTGTACGCAAACTTTGAATAGCCTTATTCTAACCAATTTTTGTCTTACAGAAAAGCAAAATGAAACTCATATTTATAACAGCAAACCCTACATGTGTTTTCACCTTACTAAATGTTTTCGAAAAAAAGGAAATTTTGCCAAAATTTTTAGAAACTATCTTTTTACTATACAACCTAATTCTTTCCAAAATAAGCAGTTCAAACCGGTCAAACTTACAGATCATATAAAAAATATACATACATTTAAAGTAAATGGTAAAGCGGTAACGATTAATTTTATTTACGGTGCTAAATGAGGGAGATTTTCACGATTTTTTTACCAGAAAAGGGGCCAACTTTTTTTTTTCAGCGTAAGTCATTTGTATTTGATGCTAGAAACTTTTGTAAACATAAAAATAAAGCCATAAAGCCTTTTTAAACACTTTAAAAAATGTTAATCAGTTTTTCTAGAGAATTGCTTAATTGTTCGGCGAATTCATGTTGAAATATTCGATTTGGAATTAGACGAATAAGAACGTATTTTCCATGAGCTACAACTTTGCTTTTACTCGGTTTATAGACTTAACGGATACACCATTTTTTTAGTCTTTTTATAAGCTACACTTTTTCTAAGATTGTTTTTTTCGATAAAATATTTACTTTTTGAGTTATTTGCGGAAAACCGTCTGAAAATGTAGTTTTTTGTCGATAAATAAACATTTTTAATTGCAAGTATCTCGAAAAGTATTGACTTACGTAAAAAACTTCATAGAACGAACGTTGCTTATAATCAAGTCAATTTATCCATTTCCGGGCTTATCTTGAACGCATGTTTTTTCATCCCCGAGAAGGGGCGACTGTCACCCCCCAAGTAAAAGCAACCAACGGCACAAATTCAACTTAGAAGTGGAGGGTAAATAGAACCTAAATCCAAATGTTCATGCAATTCGGAGTTGCCCCTGAAAATTACACTCCAAAACGGTTATTTATTGGACTAAATATTAACTGCTAATCATTATTTTCGTGCAGTTTCATGGCGATTGCTATAACTCTGTAGCACTGATTCTGAAAAATATTTGAGTCGATTGCATTCACGGGAAAACTTTTAGAGAACTATTCGGCAGCAAGAAATATTTTCTTGGGGATTTTTTCTCCGGAATTTTTTGCGAGGATTTTTTGTCCTGGAATTTTTTGTCCAGGGATAATTTGTGTGGCTTTTTTGTCCGGGATTATTTGTCCTAGCTTCCAAAAACCTTAAGGTACAATTTAAATTTAAAACATTTAGTAATTGTAGATAATCATGTCTGTCCTGTATCTCTACTAATCTTATTTTGTATTGTTCTGAAGCTATTTTCTTGTTTCATCTTATCGAATTTAGATACTATTTTATGTAGGAATAAGCCACAATTTGAGTTTGAATCTAAAAATATCTCTAAAATATTTCAAACGTTTGGTGTTGATTTTGACAGTAAAGAGTAAACTAAAGACCAAGTGTTTACCACGTCGAGATAGCATCACGAGGTTTTTTCCTCGTTATTTACTATGGAATCACTAACAGGAGAATTTCACTGTAATCATTGCATGTGGTGTCTTTTTAAAGACAAATCACATGCTATAATTTTTCTTCGCTTTAAATTAAAGTTGATTTCATAATATAATCGAATAAATATTTCAATAAATTCATCCGCAGGAACATTGGTAATATAATTTTAAAGCCATCTTTAAAATGTAAAATATTTGTTTGAATTTTCAGTATGAATGATTCAGATAAAATTAAATTATTAGAAGAATTTTTTACCAAGCAACAAAAACAAAATTTGTTTAATATGGTAGGTAATATTATATTTGTGAATATATATGAATGTTGTTTATTTTGATAACGATTTCCATACTCCATTATTAACAAATAATCAACTCAGGCTCGCCAGAACCAACAAACATTTCGCAAACCCGTCCAAATACGTATTGCGGACCATCATAGGATTCGTTGAAAAACCGACAAAAGTTGATCGCGCACACAATTTAACAAACATGCTGCGCGCGAGTGGCGCACATATGTATACGTACCTTTAGTGTAAAAGGTGTTTCAAGGATCTAATTTAAAAAAATACACTATTAGTTATTAATTAAGGCCCGGTCTTTTCACCTCCGAACAAATAGTTATCGGGAAGTTTATCTGGCAGATTACATGTAAATATGTGAGATAAACTTCCCTAATAACACAAAACATTCCAGGAATGTTCCTGAAGGTACACACAGGACATTGAAAACATTCCTGGAATGTCCCCAAAAGCACACGAATGTCCCTGGAAAGTCCCAGGAAAGTTCTGTGTCAGCATTTTAAACATTCCTTGAATGTCTTGTTGGAACATTCCATGAATGTCTACGAATGTTCTTTGGACATTCACAGTATATTTTTTTAGACTGAATGTCTTGTTGGAACATTCCACGAATGTCTTCGTTTTTGCACAAGTTTCTGTTGTAAGTAATGTTATATCGTTACAAGTATTTATTTGGCAGCTTAAAATATAGGAACATTTGTAGTATGTTCACAGAATGTCTTATGGTAACATTCCAGGAATAATTTAATCAGATGTTCACCGAATGTTCCCTGAATGGCCAGGACATTCAAATATTGATAGAACTTTGGTAGTACATTCCTGGAATGTTTTGTGTTGTTAGGGTTCAGACCGGGTCTTAATAGATTAATACCTACTTTATTATACCAAATAGAAAATAACTTTTACACAAGCTCTGAAGCTTTTTTTAATTTTGAAAATCATGCTTAGACTCCCATGGAGTGTTAATGGGTGATGTCGTTTCTTAATATTTTATTGAAATTTTATAAAGAAATCTTTATAATAAAATTAAACAGTTTTTAAATTTTGTTGTAGTTTTTTTGTCTTCGTCATATCCTTTAAGCCAATCATCATGGCCAATTTTACTCTGTCTGCAGCGGTTCTGAAGCGTATTGCTAACTATTTAGAAGGGAAATAAGCCACAATTCAATTGAAAAAAATAATTTTATTAACGTTTCGACGCCCAAATCGGTTGTCGTTGTCAAAATACAAAATCTAATCTGAATTTTGTATTTTGACGACACCCGATTTGGGCGTCGAAACGTTAATAAAATTATTTTTTTCAATTTAATTGTGGCTTATTTCCCATCTAAATAGTTAATTATTATAAAAATGCCACAAGGAAATAGCTTCAGAACAACAGCTGTATTGCTGTTTTTCTACACCTCTTTTTTTAAATTTTCAACCAGGACGCGCATCATCTCACCGGTCCTCCTTTTCCTTCCACTTTCACAGGTACTAAATTCGTTTGTAGCTCATGCGTTGCGAAATATGCTCTCGCTCTGCCTCTGTGGTACATATCTTAAATGTATTCATTGATTATTATTTCTTCCTTGTTGAGCTTGCCATGCTGCTCTATTTCTTTGAAATATAGTTCTATCACGATACATCCTCGGATCATGTCTTTCATATTCATTTGTATTTCGGTAATTTTTGTTCTTATATTCGTTTGTGTTGCTACAAACTATAATGCAGGGAGAACGAAGTTTTGGAAGAAGACGAATCTCCTGGCTCAACAATCTGTTGAAAGTGGTATAATTGAATCTGTTGAAAGTGGTATAATTGGAGTTCCGTCGACTTTGTTCAGAGCTGCAATCTCAAAAGTAAAAATAGCTGTGATGATTAATACCAGCCTCCTTAGAGGAGACGGTACCTAAAGAAGAATTCGTTTCTTTCGAAGCTGTATTTGTGTCTGTACCTATATTACATTTCCTCTTATACCTTTATATACCTATTTTGTGCCTATGATATATTTTCGAATTTTCTATTCGGGCAAAAGGAATTCTTCATCCTTAGCACATGTATTTGTGCAATTCCTGGCACTATCCATCTTAACTTTGTGTTTTGAATGCGTAACCCGTTAATATTTATTCTGTGCATACCATCCATCAATATGTTACTGTATTCCTGTACTAATAATACGTCTGTAGACGTATCTTTCAGGAAAAGTAGAACTATCTTGTTGGTACCGCGGGCCTGCGAATAAGACGTTTCTTTCATTGTATTTTAATTGTGTCTCTTGTTCTGGTAAGTCTTTCATTATGTATAGTACCAAAGCCTCCTTTCAATCTCAAAGTTACTCTGCAAATGTATTTCAATGTGTGTTTGTCACTATGTCCGGGAAATCTTGTAATCCAATATAAACATAGCGAATTTAGTTCAGTGGTAGAGCGTTCGACTGCAGATCGAGAGAACCTATTTTTTAGTTTATTTTGGTTAGCATTTTCATATTTTGTTGAGTTAATACAGTGTATCCACGGATGGGGTGCCCAAGAAGAAAAAACTTTTTTATTTTCAATTTTAGCGAAAAATGTAATTCTTGATAAAAGTTTTGCTTGTTCTAAAACCCCATAAAACGAAAAAAAAATTAAAGTTTTTCAAAACCTTCTTAATTTCGTAGCCAATTGTATGTATATCCTATATCTTACTGAATTTCTTTATCAGTTTCTTCAATCCATTCCGCGTAACGCGACTGACATCTGGACATTTTTCATTGAACATTTCATTCGCATGTCGGTACGAAATAGCTCGAATTCCATAACACTTAATAAAATAAATTCTTGCAAAGGGTGCTAACATTGTGTTGTCGAAAAAAAAAATGAAAATACTCAAATTATATTCGCTCTGAGCGTTAACAAAGTGTCAAAGCAAAATCGACCGACCTGCTCATGGTGGCGGTTTTTTGAAATTTTATCAGGACGCTTTGTGTATGTTTAACTGGGACATTTAAAAAAAATTCCGTGTCCCGCTAATGATATTATGTATTAATATAAACAGAAAATAAAAACGCACTTAATCTGATATAAATTTTTCACTTTCCAATATTGATTATCAGTTTAATTTTGTATACCTACATAACTTCACTATCGCAGTTTATATGTCAATAAATCTTTATTAACGAAAAAGAAAATATTTTTGTTGCACTATAAATTACAGTATAAATTAATAACTAATGAATTCTAACAATTGTATTCGGTTATTATCACTACAATATAAAATATTCAAGTTTAACAAAATAATCCCATAAGGCTCAATGTTAAAACATCCTGACAAAATCTGACAGCGTGTCACGTGACTGTAAGTAGAGGGGAGACGCACGGAGCCAATAGGGCTTTTCAACGATTGTCATTTGCTTCGAGCTTCTGTCATGTGTCACAAAATATTAATATATCTACGTCATACGTCTTTGGTTTGTATTATTGTATATACCAATAACGTATGTCGTAGATATATTAATATTATGTGACATATGACAGAAGCTCGAAACAAATGACTGTGAATGAAAAGCCCTATTTATCGGAGTTGACAGTTACTAACATTGTAGTTTAGCAACACTAGATTATTGTTACGATTTCGAACTTTTTTTTTCTTGTTTAGCTAATGCCTCGACAACTACCCATATAACAATGATGTTCGTATCATGTTCTAAGCATATACTACCAACATTCGTCGGAGTCAGGGATGGGCGGTGTCGATAATGTCATGTCGACAATTCGATTGTCGACATGTCGATGTCGAGTGATTTAAAGTTGTTGCCAATGTCGAGTATGTCGACAATTAGCAAACGATCAGAATGACGTTCCGTGCGCACTAATTTGAAATTTTAGGTTAATCTGGCTGCGCTGACTTATTGAAAAAGTATGCATTAATGTTTCAACAAGTTGCAAAGAGACCAAATAATCTCAAACTTTTGAAACTTTTAACCTCACTATTAACTTGCGATTGTCAAATTCATAGGATATTCCATAATTGTTTGATTGCAGGTTTTTCAAGTGTAAATGAATTTTAAATAGATTCATATAGAGACAATTTATTATGTGCAAACCTCATGATAGAGTAATGCAATGTAATGAATCTAAAATATTACCATATAGATGCAAAACCAGAAAAAACCAGCAAAACAAATTTTCATAGATTTTTAATTTTCTATCGTTACTCGTAAACTCGTAACATTTACAGAAAGGTTTAAAAAAATTAAAAAGAAACGTAAACCTAAACGTCAGTAAACGAGGTAAGATTCAAAACCACAATCAAACATATCTCAGTACATTGAAACCTTACCTTGTTTCCTAACATTTCGTTTACTTTTTTTTAAATTTTACTAACTCTTTATTATAATAATTATAGTATAATAATTACTGAAACAGTGTTGAATCTCTTCGTGCTTTGGCAGAGACTGCATAATAAAAACATTACAACATTTTGCGGTTTTGCTAATTTTTAACCAAAGAAAACATTTAACCAATAATACATCAAATAGTTGTACTTTCCCCGTCCATATCTACAATTTCTTCCTCGTCCAGGTCATAACTATTTTTATCAGGATACTCTCCCTTTAATGAAACATAAATATGTACCAATTTCTTGGAATTAGTGAACGTTAATCTATTTCTTATCAGACTGTGAATGTGTCCCCAATTTGAAAAGAGTCTCTCGATTTGAGCTGAGGAGGCTGGCATTTTTAGAAGTCTGAGAGATACTTTGAATGATAATATATCATAGTTTTTATTCAGTTTTCTGCCACTCATTTTGATTCTGATCAGATCAGATCACATTCAAAGTTTACAACTGAATAATTTCATAACATAACCTCACTTTTTTCCATTATGGACACGTTGCTGACATTGTCGACATTGTTGACACGTTCTCGACATTGTCGACACGTCTGTGTCGACGTGTCGATGCCCATCTCTGGTCGGAGTATATTCTTTTTAGTACAAGCATAGCATGTACCTTAAAAAACATTATAAATTTCATGTTCTTTGCATATACTTTAAAGTATATATTCTCGTACCGAATATACTTAGTACATTCGTGTACGTAGTAACTCGGAATATTTGTAAAAGTTTATTCTTAGAATATACATTTATCGAATATTCTTAGCACATACTTATAAGTACATTCTTAACACATACCCAGCTAACAGGTTTGAGCCCAGTTACGTGATTATTACGTTAAATTTACGGCAAATTTCAACGAATACGTAACTCGGTGATTTATGACGGGAAAAAAACGTATTTCAGTGCCAAATCATTCACGTATATATTAGTGCTTCCTTTATACATGTTTGACATTAGAATAATATAAAAAATCATAATGACGAATATAGTACATGTTTTTTATAATAGGTGTGAATGTCGGTTACATCGCAAAGGTACGTTTATTTTTATTTCACGTAATAATCACGAAACAGAAATAACTTCCTTTGGTTAAATTTTGGGAAATATTTTGGAAAACAAAATTTTACAACGGTGTTGGTTAAATACGTATCGCTTGAATTTTACTCACTGTATTTTATGGACGTCGAAAAATTAGATGAATTTCACGTAAAAGTAATGTAAATAATATTAATATTTAAACAAAAAGTTTATGATTTCGCTTTTAAAATCATTTAGCATAATTATTTCAATCCAACCTTAATTTAAAGCTATTTTTTTCTTTAAAAATATCACAGGAGCTAAAATGATGTTGAGTCTAATTTTCAAATCGCGCGCGGTGATGACGTACTACCAATCCCACCAAGTCTTTCTCCTCCTTTAAATACTATCACGTGACTAACATAGTTGGTTCGAAAACTAAATTAATCGATTTATCGAATAATAGATACGTTTCGATAGGATTATTTTTTTATATTATTCTGGTATTGAAATATATTTTTAGTAAGACCAATTAGTTAATAGTAGAAGAAATTTAAAAACAAAAAGAAAATACGTAATACTAATTTAAAGTAAGTAGAATAGTTGTAACTGTAATTTAAAAATAATCGATGATCATAACCTCTAATATCAGCTTCTCACATTTCTCACAACAAAAAGTGAAACGTGAAGAGATTTATTTCCCTCGTTTTATTTTAGGTGGGTTTAGTTATAATAATGTCTTTCGTATTAACGTTTACCTCACTGCTCGAGGGTTGAAGTGCCGATGCGCGATGATGCAATTAAAAAAAAACAAGAAAGTGTCGAATTGTCCTCGAAATAAAAAGTGACCTGTGTTGTGTTTTGTGTTGGCAAATTTTTTAATGTGTCTTTAGGTCGGTACCATTTTTGGTTCATTATCTTGTATAATAATTATACAATACAAATTTTTTATAGTCTCTAAATTCTACGAAATAAATACATTGTTAATACTTTATATGCTTGTTTTATTTATATCATATGAGGATAATAATTACGTGATTCATAAGTTAATTAAAGTCGAATTATTTACGTGAACCGAGGACGTATCTTTCACGTGAATACTAATATATAGGGGAATGGGGGACATGACGGGGTCTCGAGGTAAGACGGGGTACCGCACACAAACAAGAAACTACACGTTGGTGAATAGCATGCAGTAACTCAATAGGAAGAGTCATTCGACTAACGGTCCCTGCAAGAGAAACCATGAATGAGAGTGCACGCGTTTTTTGTTTACAAACGGAAAACTGTTTTAGCGATCCGTTGATCTAATTTTGTGCAAGGACAACCATCGTTATTTTAAGGTAATTATGATCACCTCATTAATGTTTTTTTATCGTTGTTTACTAGCCCAAGTAGCAATTTGTCGACGCGACAACGTTATCTACCGCGTGGCAACGTTTTCTTACAACGTTGTTATTGCCTAGAAGACGACCCTATTCTGCACTGATTTGGTGGACGATTTTTGAGTTGTCTTAACGTTGCCTAGGCAACCTCCTGTTTAAGCAACATCGTTTCGTACGCGTTGCATAAGACAACTGAAGCGACTATAAAAAGCACCTGCGCGTTCAATGGTTGCTCAAGGAGTCAGACTAGTTATGTTTTTTACCTATATTTTTAACACCTGTATGGTGAATGCGAAAACCAAAAAGTAAACTGTTTTGACATCGTATTCGGTATTTAAATTTATATAAATACATAAAAGACTTATTACCTGATGTGAAATTTGTAAACGCATCTCAGATTACCGTCAAATATGGATATTTCACCTTTAAAAAACACACGCGCTCCTTTTTTTATGAAATTTTTGACAAAAAATATGCAAATTTAAAAAAATCAAATTTTAATATAAAAGTCAAAATTTATGTTAAAGATGTTCTGTATAAATTTAATGTATTTATGCGCTGTGTCTAGGTACACGCTAACGTGTACGCAAATAAAAAAGTTAGGTACACGCGAATTAAACTTCATCAAGCCAGTGACGTCATTATTTAGCGTGCGCGGTGACTTTATATTTTGGTACACGCTATTTTGATATTTTTAGTGTTTGTTGTTTGTTTGATAGAAAATATTTTTATTAAGGGAAGGGGAAGGGAAGCAAAACTATTCAGATGTTTGAAACTTAATTGTAATAAAACAATATGCATATAAAAGTATATATTCAGGTTAGCAAAATAAATATTAGTTACATGATATATACAAAATACTGCTAAAATAATTTTTATACGTAAGTTAATTATACCAGTTTATTTGGTGTTTATTTTTATTTATACAGGGAGTTGAACTTGTTACGATTTTCATAGAAAATTGGTTATAACTTTGTAAATATCCTGTATAACATAATAAACCTTTATATTTTTGTGATATGGAAGTTAAGAAGATTTCGAACATAAAATAAAATATAAGGTGTTCCATTTAAAAAACATAAGTTTGGTCCGAGAGTATATTATCGAACGCCCTGTAACATTCTAACTAATTTTAGTAATTTTGTAATATGAAGCTCAAAGTTTGCTAAAATTTTTGATACTAACTTTTATTGCTATCTATTACTTGCGGATCTACTGAGCTTTATCACACTAATCAATCGCCCCGTATATTTTATCTTATTACTTCTGCTACCGTTAATCACGAATTTTTGTCTCTTATCTTTTTCATACTGTTTTAGAATGTTGTTAAACTCATTAAAAGAACTAAATAATTGTCCACACTCCATATAGTTAATTAAAAAAAAAACACTAAACAAGTAAAAAATAAGGAAACTCTTTACAAATCAATATTAAAGTGTAAACATAACGCGATTAGACAAATTCTAACCACACTCTGACACTCGCGATACTTACAGATACTTAATACCACAGCATACACGCGGCTCAAATTAGCGTGTACCAAAAAACCCAGTCATAGTACACGCTAAATAATAACGTCACTGACTTGATGACGTTTAAGCGTGTACCTAACTTTTTTATTTGCGTACACGTTAGCGTGTACCTAGACACAGCGGTATTTATGGTGCTTTTGAAGATATCAGAAAATGCCTGCATTTTTTATATTCTGTGTTTTCATTTTCTTTACATCCCAAAAATCTCAAGTAAAACCAAAATGGCGCATTAAACAATATTACCAATATTACTAAAAAAATACCTTATCACCAACCTTAGACGGATAAGACAACTTAAGGCCCCGTCTCACCATCAAATAATTGACAGTTATTTGATCAAACTTGACAGTCAAACTTGACTAGTGACACAAACTATACATACTAACTGTCACTTTGTGTCACTAACTGTCAAGTTTGATCAAATAACTGTCAATTATTTGATGGTGAGACGGGGCCTTTAGAAGTCCAATCGCCAACCAAACCCGGCTGCGCCGACTATCAAAACCATTTTAGAACGCACCCTCTTATTGGGTGACAGAGGTCATGTGATCAGTGTCAAAAGTGTATCATTCTCATTAACAGCGTTGCCACATTTGGTAGATTTTTGATATTTTTTTAAAAATTTCTATAGTTTATTTTTTAACCAGGAGGAGTAAACTTAAAAGGCAGATTCACGCCTAAGAAAGTCACTAGAATAATAACCAAATACATCTTCTTTTTTGGTTGATCATGTCGGCCCTCAACGGTAATCCATGAATATTATATTATATTAATACGAAATTATTGTGAAAAGCAATAGTTTTAAGTACCTAGGATCGGTATTACAGAGTAATGGAGAAATAGATGGAGATGCATGCAGTAGAATTAGGGCTGGATGGATGAAGTGGAAAGAAGCGAGTGGTGTGTTGTGTGACAGAAAAATTCCAATGAAGCCGAAGGGAAAATTCTATAAAACAGCCATAAGACCGGCTATGATGTACAGAACTGAATGTTGGACAGTGAAAAAGAAAGAGGAACAACGAATGCATGTGGCGGAAGTGAGAATGCTTAGATGGATGAGTGGAGTGACAAAGAAGGATTAGAAATGAGTATATTAGGGGAAGTCTAGGTGTGGCACCAATTGATGCCAAAATGAGAGAGCATAGGTTAAGATGGTTTGGTCATGTTCAACGTCGAGACGTTAATCACCCAATACGAAGAATAGCTGAAGTGCAGATTCCTGGAAGGAGTAGGAGAGGAAGACCAAAGAAGACTTGGGGGGAGGCGATAAGGCAGGATATGTTGGTAAAGGGGATTAACATTGATATGACCCAAGATAGAATTGTGTGGAGAAATGCAATTAGGGAAGCCGACCCCGCATAGGGATAAGGCAAAGAGAATGATGATGATTAATACGTCGCTAGAGTTCTAAAAACGACTGCTTTTTATATAAAAGCAGACTAACAATCTAAAAATTAAAGGAATAACACAGATAACACAAAAAATCGCCGGTATATCTTAACTAACCTATGAAATTTCACTAGGGTCAAAATTTGATAAATGTCATTAGTGTCAAAATTTTATAAGAGTGGAGTAAACTTGCCTGCAGTTGGACCAATTACAAACAAGCATTACAGCGCGGTAAATTTGAATCACTCCTCTTGGTTAAAAACAAACCATTAGTAGGCAATATTTTTTAGTAGATTTTTGGTATATTTCAACAGAATTTGATCCATTTTTTTCGAATCATGAGAAAACTATTAATAAGTATTTTGGAAAAATTTAAACGCAGAATGAAAGACTGCATTATTTAGAAAAACCAAAACGTTTCTTTTGAACGAGATATTTGGAATTAAAAGTCACATTAAATTTTTTCTTTTTTTCACCCCTGTAACTTATTAAAATAAACATTATAGAAGTTTTCAGGGACTTTCGGTCCTCGGTAATAACGTAATCTTTCTTTGTGCGTTTAAATTTTTCAAAAATACTTATTAGTTTTCTAAGGATTCGCAAAAAATGAAAACATTTAAAATACATTGAACATTTTAACAGACGACATTTTGCGCCTATCCCCTTAAGTTAGCTGTTGTTTTTATTATAAAAAATCCCAAATATATCCCAAAAATCCTTAAGTATATTTTAGTTTTTGATTTAGTAGATTTTAGCTAAAAAATGGTAATTACCAGTTGGTGGTTTGGAATAATTAGGTTTCCAATTTTGTGGAATTCCTCTTGGGACATTTAGGACGGATGTGCATATCACTGTATTTACATGGCCTAAAAAGAATCTACTGATTTTGTGAAAACAAAACTACTGAAAGAGTAAAAACTGACCTGGCAACCCTGTCTACGAAAGCTGATACAAAGATTAGATTATCAAATCTCAAATCTACTGATAAAACAATGGAATGGAAACCAGCTATTAAAAAAACAATTAAACAGGTTGTTAAATAAATCGAAAATTTCCATCAAAATAAAATATATAATAATAAGAAAAAAATAAAGTTATAAAGTAAATTCTTTTTCTCCTATTTGCCGCAAACGTGTCACACCTCTAGAACAACACAAGGCTCGTGACGTGACAGATAACTACTCAACTACAACTACAGAGTCGGCAGTCGGCCAGGGCGTAAATTAGTTTAGCATTATAATATTTTTAACTCGTTGTGATTGTTGAAAAAACTGAACCACACTGAACTGTGATATTATGTAGTTGTCACAATCATTGTGACACAATGGTAATAAATTAGTTGCCCGTATAACTAAAGGTTGTAACATCGTAATGTCAGTCGGGGTAGGGGACGTTGGCCGAAACAATAACTGAAAATGCTCTCAGGCAACGTTGTATACAGTGCATTTGTTTGTACTGACAACCAATGCGTCGAAAAATTGCTACTTTGGAGTATTCTTATTTTGATAATGGCATATTGTTTGTGTGAATACGTTAAACATTTAATTAGTGATTTTTTTTTTGTTCAAAGTTACCTTTTGAGGCAAGATGGGGTATAGGGTGCGGGGTATGATGGGACATTGGTGGTAAGTCTGGGTTAATTTAAATTTCTTAATAAATAACATTGGATTATTATTTTAGATAATACCATGGTACGTACTTACAAGAAAAAAACAAAAAGAGGAGAGTGGTCTAGAGATGCTATGAAAACAGCCATAGATAAAGTGACATCGTCAGAACCCTGGGTAGGCTGCCAGATCTGTGGATGTTGAGCTCACAATGCTTGTGCTAGGGTGGACAATGATGAAGATCTGGAGCAAATACACATTTTTGTTTGTTTTGTGAGAATTGATTAGCATCACCATCATGCCCCAATTCCATTACCCCATCATACCCCATAGTATGGGGCAAGATGGTTTTTCATAACGTTTTTCAAAATGTGATAGGTTGATTTTCCAAAGATTGTACCAAATCATAGTTAGATTCATGACGTAACGTGCCATCAATTAGTAATAGTAATAAACGTAGTAATTATGTTTTATTTTTTTTATTTTCCTTAGCTACCCCATCATACCCCCTTCCCCTACATTCCCTAAAAGATACGTTAATCAACACGTATTTGCAACGTGAATTTCCCGAAACATTTTATTGCTATTTAAGGTAAATAACACGTCTATTGAAGACGAGTTTTTCACATAATTTAAAGACGTATTTTCAATGTGACATTCCAACCAAATTTTCACGTGAAATTCACATAAGCAATTTACGTATATTGGTGACAAATGTACCCAAAATTCACGTAATTAACACGTCGGTCTGTTTGCTGGGATACTTATAAGTAGATACTTTTAAAATATCTTAAAAATAATATGTATGTATAGGAAGTATAATATTAGCCTTATAGATTATCAACTTCGTTATATTTTAGAATAAGTAATAAAATTTATGTATGTAGGTAGTATTGGACGAATTTCATTTCAAAATTGTTGTATGGTAAAAAAGTTTAAACATTAATTGTATTAACGTTTATTATTAAAAATTCGTTTTCATAATTGAAATAACTTTACCATTTCGAGTTTATCACGAGTATTTTTACATCGTTGGAATTTGAATTTAGGTACATTCAATTCAATACGGGAGGCTGTGATACGGGCCATTCCAGAACCAAAGCATGCCAAAACCCACAACAGTGTTGCCAACCGCTGAGTAAGCTTTCCCCCTCAACTTACCTTAAAAATTCCCACTTTTATGAAAAAATTCCCTCCTTGTTTACAAAATCGGAGAAGATATGTTGAATAATATTCAAATATTTTGATTTTTTTTAAATATTTTACAATTTGGACTAGCAAAAATTCTCTTTTAAGTAAACTTTTTCCCTTTTTTCATTTTTTTTTTTTATTGAAAATTCCCTCAAAAAGGGAAATTTCCCTCCGGTTGGCAACACTGACCCACAACCAAAGGCTTTGGTGTTGCCAACCATCGAGTAAGCTTTTTCCGTCAACCTTAAAAATTCCCACTTTTATCAAAAAATTCCCTCCTGTTTACAAAATCTGAGAAGATATGTTTAATTATTTTCAAATATTTTGATTTTTTTTAATATTCAATAATTTGGACTGGAACAAAAATTCCCTTTTGAGTTAACTTGTCCCTTTCTCACCTTTTATGTTAAAAATTCCCGCAAAAAGTGAAATTTGGCAACATGTTTGGCAACACTCACCGGTGCACCGTTGTTATTTCCACTTCCACAATACATATCCCCCTAACCCCGTCTTGTCTTATTTAGTCCAGAAAAATAAGATTTTTCTCGTGACACATCCCCCTCCAGGCCAAAACCAAATTTTTTGAGTAGTATGGACATCTATATTAATAACCTATATGTTTCCTGCAGCCGATTTTGATGATATACATAGCTATAAACAAATAAAGATCAAAAAACGCTAAATTTTCGCTTTTTTCGTCTATTACTAAAAAGTGGAGCATTTTAAACAAATTTGAGAGTAAGAAACTGATAAATCATATAAAAAACTTCAATATGGCGTTCACTGCATATGTCTATCCTTATTTGTTGCTTAGAAAATTGCAAAATAAATCATAAATTTTGAGATTTTATAAATAGTCCTGTCGCCAGGGGGGGTACAACGGCCTCCTGTATTCAGATGGACTTACTCAAGTTTTTTCTATGTATTTTGACCCGTAGAATACGAATTTTTTGGGTAACAGTTGATCCGGATGTCGATAAGATTGTTATAAACAAAGAAGTTGAGGAATTACATAACAACGATTTCTCGCAAAACAAAACATGTTTTTGTATTTTTTGGGCCATTCTAACCAAAAAGTGTTCCTACAAATTTTTTCGTAGGATGCATAGTTTTCGAGATAAACGCGGTGGAACTTTCAAAAAATCGAAAAATTGCAATTTTTGTACCCGAATAACTTTTGATTAAAAAATAAAATAGCAATTCTGCTTACCGCATTTGAAAGTTCAAGTCAAAGTATATCGGTTTTAGTTATTTGCATTGCTAAAAATTTATTATTTTATTGTCAAACAAAAGTATAAACACCTAGTGCTGGAGTGATGTTTTCAATGATTTCTCATTTAAAATCGAACGAGTAGGTAGAGTAGGTACAAGTGCAAGCGAGGTTATTTCTAAGTAGCATGCATGTAAACGCATGTATTAGGCACGGGAAACACTATGTGTTTATAGCTTTTTTTAGCCATAAACACATAAATTTTTAGCAATTTATATATTCGAAACCGATATAATTTGACTTGAACTTTCAAATTCGGTAAGCCGAATTGCTATTTTATTTTTTACTCAAAAGTTATTCGGGTTCAAAAATTGCAATTTTTCGATTTTTTGAAAGTTCAACCGCGTTTATCTCGAAAACTATGCATCCTACGAAAAAACTTGTAGGAATATTTTTTGGTTAGAATGGCCCAAAAAATACAAAAACATGTTTTGTTTTGCGACAAATCACTGTTATGTAATTCCTCAACTTCTTTGTTTATAACAATCTTATCGACATCCGGATCAACTGTTACCCAAAAAATTCGTGTTTTACGGGCCAAAATACATAATAAAAACTTGGGTAAGTCCATCTGAATACAGGAGGCTGTTGTACCCCCCCTGGCGACAGGACTAAAATGTTCATAACTTATGTAAAAATTAAGTCAGAACTTTCTTATTAAACGGAATGCTGAGACTTCTGGTGCTTAAATTATATTCTAAACAAAGCAATTGGTCAAACAGTTTAAAAGTTATTTAATTTGTTTATCCCAAATTAATTTTCTTTGCAACACTATAAGTCAGAAAACAATGAGGTTACAGTAATACTTTGGACAGTTTATGAAAGAAGAAGATTTATGCTATTAACTTAATTTAAAAAAAAATGACAAAAAATAATTATAAATAGTGTAAAATTATTTTGCAAAAACATGTCGATTTTTTGCTTATAAACAATTAGAATAACTTTTTAACCGTTACCCGTAGAAAAATGATTTTTCCATATTTAGAAAGACTAAATTTTTATACACATTTAGAAAGAAAAACAATTGTCGTACGACAATTAGGGACAAAGTTAGCCCCCTTCTTTTTATAATTCACGGCAGCTTTGTTTATAACAATTAAGAAATAAAATTAGCAGCATTTGAAAGAACATTCTTCACAGTTTTAACGTACCAAGTATACAAAAGATTTCCTTTCAAGAAAATCGTCCACAAAGCTTAAAAATATGGCCCTTAAAATCGGCCGGCGTTGAAACTTGGGATAGCGATGAGAGGGGGGAAGGAGCTGTTAACTGTATCTCTGGTTCTCGATTATTTAGTTCGTTGTTTCTTTTTTAATTTGTAAGTACTTTTTACGTACCTACATTACGAATATGCGTTATTTAAATAAACTAATTGTTATATATGTTACAGTTCAAGTTGATTATCCAGTTGGAGTTGACTCCAACTAGTTGGAGTCAACTCTAACGGCTGGTTTCAGTAAAAGTTGATTATAAATATAAAATGAAGATTTATATTCAACATTTACTAGTAAAAGTAGACTCCAACTAGGAAAAGTATACTCTTCCCAATGCCATTTAGTAAAAGTTGATTCTGATTCACACAAACAGCCGATTCTAGAAATTAAATGTTATTGAATATGTTCAAATTAGTCTAGACTGTATTGTCGCCCCCGTTAGGTAAATTACTCCGATTCGAATTTTTTGCACAAACTTACTCAAAAAGAGGTCCTTATAACAAATCTACTGGGTGCCAGGCAGTACCTTGATCGATAAATTGTTTAAACATTTTTTTTAGACAAATTCACAAAAATAATTTTTTCACTTCGAACAATTTTTTTTAGATCATTTGGGTTATTCTGAGCAAAAATAGTTATTTTCATAACAAGTGCAGAAAGTCATACTTTTCCGCACGCGACTGCAGTTTGCCGAACGACGCGAAGCGGGAGTTCGGCAAGCAGTCGAGTGCGGAAAAGAGACTTTCTGCAAGCGTTAGGAACAATATTTTTTCTACGAGTCTTTAAAAAATGACCAAATCTTAATCAATTAATTTAATTAATATGAAAATACATACACAAATTAATTCTTTGACAAGGTTGTTAAAACCAAACTTTCAGCATAATTGGTTAGCATGACGACGATCTTGGTTTCCATGACGACGATTCAAAACCACTGTTATTGTCTACTGATTTGACTTTGAATATTGTGTCAAAATTATTTTATTTCATCGAATTCTCGCGTTAATTTCATTAAAACATGAACACAATAAGATATATTTGAAATAAATTAGTAAATAATATCTAAATATTTGTTTATTGTATGTATTATAATTACTTTAAGGCCATATTAACATATCTAAATTAACACGCGTGCGGAAAAGTAAAACGCGTGCGGAAAAGTAAAACGCGTGCGTAAAATTAAAACGCGTGCGGAAAAGTAACACGCGTGCGGAAGAGTAAAACTTTCTAAACTAAAACGCGTTCGCGAAAGTAGACATTTTTGCACGCTCGTAGAAAAAAGTTATTTTGTGATTTTTATCTAAAATTGATTGTTGTTGAGTTATACGCGGTTTAAAATTTGAAAAATGCGAAAATAGCCATTTTCAAGACTTAATAACTCGGTTAAAATCCATTATTATGAAAGTCAGAAAGTGACCAAATCAAAGTTTATAGCCCCCTCTATAAGATCCAGCAGAAATGTTTGTCACTATTTTATTACTAAGCTTTATCTTTAATTATTAACAATGAGCGCTAAGTACGTATTAGGCGGCCGTCAATGGTGAGTGCTAAAGAGATGCACCATTCCAGCCGTCCAATGGTGAATCTCACTCGCGTTAGCGCTCATTGTTGATAATTAAAAATAATATCTTATTAATGAAATAATGACAAAAATTTCTTCAGGATCTTATAGAGGTAGCTTTAATCTTTGATTTTTTTTAGTTTCTGACTTTCATAATATATAATATCGTATGGCATTTTTGCCTTTCGGACAGTTTCGGCGCCAATTACATCTTTAACCCTGTTTCAAGTAACTAATAGTGTCGATGTACACTAGCCCAGGGGGACCGACGGCTTAACGTGCTCTCCGAGGCACGGTGAGACGGCTCGTGTCATTATTGGAAATGAAAATGGTTTGTCTTTAGCAGGGCTCGAACCCACGTGCACTGGCGTATGAGGCCAGCGATTATGCCGTTACTCCACGGCCGCTCGCTCGACTTTCACAATAATTATCTTTAACCGAGTTATTAAACCTTGAAAATGGTTATTTTGGCGTTTTTCAAATTTTAAGTCGCTAATAACTCGACAACAGTCAATTTTAGAGAGAAAAAAGCCCAAAGGATCTAAAAAAAAATTGTACGAAGTGAAAAAATTTGTTTTTGCGAATTTGTTTAAAATCATTGTTTATCGCCAAACGTCACTAAAATCATTCATTATTGTACTCATTTACCCTCATTTTCGACAGTAAAGTAACACTTTGTTGTATTGAAAGAAGAATGTTACTTTACCTGCCACGATAATTAATCAAATTAACCGAGATTGAATGTAAGTGGTCAATGGCAGCAATCGATTATTTATTTGAGTGAAATTAAAATTTATTTACTTTGATTATTAAAAATATTGTACAAAATTTATCTTATTATTAATAAAATTTATGTCAAAAAGTAAAATTCTGTCGTGTTTCGCAATTATATTCATACAAAATAAATCAAAACTTTACAGATTTAGTAATTAGGTAGCGTTTCTCAACCGGTGGGTCGCGACCCACTAGTGGGTCGCGGGCAGATTTCAGGTGGGTCGCGGGCAGATTTCAGGTGGGTCGCGGCGTGGCTCTTACAGTAGCCGAGTGACGTACAGAGTACATAATAGCGTATCATCATGGATGAGAGATGGGTCGCGAATATGAAAAAACATCAGAAGGTGGGTCGCCAGACATAAAAGGTTGGGAACCACTGAGGTAGGTATACAATATTAATAACTATCGATTAAACATCAAAACCGGCCATCATGCAAAAGTCATCTGTCATTACTGTCATTCGAATTTTTTATTTCGTCTAAAATTAAAAAAAATTCCTTAAAGTTGTAAGTAAGTGTTAATGTTTTTTATGATTGACGATACAATTTTGCACACACCACCTCAATACTCTTTATCGAACGCGTCTGTTCCTCTGCTCGTAATATCAGACTCGTTCGATAAAGAGTCACTTTACTGACTGACTTTACTGAAATTGGTTAAACAATTTTTCGACCGCGGTACCGCGTGACACCCTGTGTATTTGTTATAAGGATTGTGATACAGATGTATTTTTTTGAGTAAGTTTGTGCAAAAAATCGAATCAGAATAATTTACCTAACGGGGGCGACGTTACAGACTATACTAATAAGTAGTTGAAACGGTCAAAGCAAAGAAACGCACACTCATCAAAAATGCACTTGAGATTCTCGTATAATCAACATTTACTGAATCGATCCAGGAAGAGTCAACTCCAACTAGTAAAAGTTGATTTAAATTTTTAAAATCAACTTTTACTGCTCGTTTCAGTTGGAGTTGACTCCAACTAGTTGGAGTCAACTCTAACTGAGAATCAACTTGGACTGTAACATATACACCATCAAATTTGTTTAAACAATTTTTTTCAATTTTTTTAATAATATTTGATGTAACTTTTATTGTAAAACGTACATATTAGTTATACAGGGAGTAACAAAAATACAGGTCATAAATTAAATTACATATTCTGAGACCAAAAATAGATCGATTGGTCCTAACTTACCTTAATACAAATGTGCACTTAAAAAAAGTTATAGCCCTTTGAAGTTACAAAATTAAAATCGATTTTTTCCAATATATCGAAAACTATTAGAGATTTTTTATTGAAAATGGACATGTATCATTCTTATGACAGGAACATCTTAAAGAAAAATTATAGTGAAATTTTTGCATCCCATAAAAATTTTATGGGGGTTTTGTTCCCTTAAACCTCCCAAACTTTTGTGTACAACCCAATTAAATTATTATTGTGGTACCATTAGTTAAACTCACTGTTTTCAAAACTTTTTTGCCTCTTAGTATTTTTTCGATAAGGCAGTTTATCGAGTTGGGGCTTCTTTTTTAATATGTTTACATAAAAATTTTATGGGGGTTTGTTCCTTTACACCCCACAAATGTTTATGTACGTTCCAATTGAACTATTCTGCGGCACCATTAGTTAAACACAATGTTTCTAAAACTTTTTGTCTCTTAGTATTTTTTCAATAAGGCACCTTTTATCAAGATGTGGCTTCTTTTTTAATATGGTTCAAAATATGCCTAAAAATGTAAATTATAAATAATAAATTTTCATACGATTACCAAGTCTTCATAATCGTACTTAATTAACCATATTATACAAATATGTGGTGGATTTGACCAAAATTTAAAATATCTCAATAAAAACTGACTTTTCGAAAAAGTACTAAGAGGCAAAAAAGTTTTAGAAACATTGTGTTTAACTAATAGTACCACATTAATAATTTAATTGGAACGAACACAAAAGTTTGGGAGGGGGTTTAAAGGAACAAAACCCCCATAAAATTTTTATGGGGTGTCAAAATTTTACTATAATTTTTTTGTAAGATGCTCCTGCCATAAAAATACCACATCCCTAATAGCACACGACGTCCAATGGACGTCCAAAATAGGTCCATTTTTGGTCCTAACGTCCATGGACTATAAATGGACGTCCTTTGGACGTCCCACGTTGGACGTCCTTCGGAAGGAATAAATATGGACGTCCTTTGGACGTCCTTCGGACGGAATAAAAATGGACGTCCTTTGGACGTCCGACTTTGGACGTCCTTCGGAAGGAATAAATATGGACGTCCGACGTTGGACGTCCTTCGGACGGAATAAAAATGGACGTCCGACGTTGGACGTCCTTCGGATGGAATAAATATGAACGTCCTTTGGACGTCCATATACTGGACGAAATACGGACGTTTTATGAACGCTTCCCTAATAGCACACGACGTCCAAAATAGGTCCATTTTTGGTCCTAACGTCCATGGACTATAAATGGACGTTCTTTGGACGTCCGGCGTTGGACGTCCTTCGGTGGACTAAATATGTACGTCCTTCGGACGTCCGACGTTGGACGTCCTTCGGTGGACTAAATATGTACGTCCTTCGGACGTCCGATGTTGGACGTCCTTCGGGTGGAATAAATATGAACGTCCTTTGGACGTCCGTACTGGACGAAATACGGACGTTTGCTGATCGTCTATATTGGACATATTATACGAATTACGCGATAAAATAGCAAAATAATTCAATAAAATATTTTATGTTAATAAAATAGTTTACATCGAAAAGATAATTATATTTAATTCAAAATTGCACAGTTTAATATTCTAAACATGTTTTTGTTTTTTTTTTGTAAAGTGTGAAAATCTTATTTGTAAATTATTTGTTACAATGTTTTATTATTCTAGTTACCAAGATCACATAAGTTTGCTAATTAATTCTAGTAAGCAAAAATATAATTTTTATCAATGTATCCGTACTACAAATGAATCTTAAGAGCATCTTTTTGAAGTTGAATATACGTGCTCAAAATAGGTCCAGTCTTAGTCCTAATGTCTATGGACTATAAATGGATGTCCTTTGGACGTCCGACGTTAGACGTACTTCGGGTGGAATAAATATGAATACGGTGGACTAAATATGTACGTCCTTCGGACGTCCGATGGTGGACGTCCGATGGTGGAATAAATACGAACGTCCTTTGGACGTCCGTACTGGACGAAATACGGACTTTTTGTGGACGACTGAAAATCACCCCCACTACTTGGTTCCTCTGTTGACAAAACTATAACGATAGGCGATAGATTTTCGATTCACCCACCGATATCAGTATCAGTTCGAAGTTGGAGAGTTGATCTCTCAGTCGTTGTCGTCGTTAGGGCTCCGCGTAGAGTTTTATTCATTAACCACTGATTTTCATAATGTAAGAAATTATATTATATACGAATTAAAGTGTAATATACTTATACATATACTATATATTACGTAAAACTATGAAGACGCTGTTTCACAACATAACACAGAGTCCGACCGCCTCATCGGGCCATTTAGAGCATCAATGCATAAGTCCATCCAATGGATTATTATGTGCCCCTTTGACATAGGCGCACAACATTTTAATCTACCACCCTGAGGATTCCTGCTCCTGGAGATTTTCTGAAGTGCCGAAACAGTCTATGTTCCTGATTCCTCGATCAGATGAGAAGTTTTCGGAGCCATCAACCCCAGACAGCTACTGGAGCTCCACGTTGCAGCCAGTCACTTCTTGGTAAGTGAACGCCAAAGAGGAAGCATTCAGACTCTGCTGCTACCACCGTCTGGACATAGCCTATCGATTCCTGATGGCCTAGAGGACAAACTCGCCGAGAATGGTGGACAAAACCACCAGCCAGGACAACTGGTATCCAAACATTGGTATTATTTACGTTTTTTATTACATTTACATATTTTTTCATGCTCTTTGATATATTTCTTATGCTTTCTGGTATATTTTTCATACATTTTTCAATCTTATGGGTGTTTGGTAAAGAATGGGCCATAGCTTAACCTTGGATTACTGAGCTTAAAATAGGTCGATTTAAGCTAACTTACTTTAGTACGAAAGATGATAATAACCGAAATACAGGGTGTCAAATTTAAACTTTTATTTTATTCTTGATTATTTCCTGGGCAATACATCATTTTTGGTGTTGAATTTAGATTTCTTGTCCCAAAAAACCCCCGCTTACCAAATTTCGTGATATTATCCCATGCTTGTTAGGAAATATTCAAGAATAAATAAAATAAAAGTTTAAATTTGACACCTTGTATTTCGGTTATTATCAACTTTAGTACTAATGTAAGTTAACTTAAATCGACCTATTTTACCCTCCGAAATCTAAGGTTAATCTATGGCCTATTCTTTACCAAACACTCTGTATAAGTACATAATTGCATTCTAGCCAATCTTTTTGATTTTCTATAAAGTATAGACTTCCTTGAATTTTTACTGCAATGTAACTTCTTGGATTTGAATCTAAAATTTATTGTTAAAGGAAATTTCCGCTAGCTCGGTGGCCCCTTTGTTCGTCTTACTACTTACCTCTACCCAACGGTTCTTTTGTCAAACAGATTGGGTTGGTATGTACCTGGTAAGCAAAAGGTATTTATCTCAGTATTTTATAATCTATTTATAATATTGAAATATCTAAGCGAAGGCGGATGAAAAAAAATTAGACAAAAGTTGAATGATTATTATAATATTATAATATAATATTACACTATATAATAAGTATACTAGAATATTTTCTTTTTAAGAAATTGTCCATTATCTCCAAATGAGCAAGGTGTCGATTTGAAATATATGTATAATATACAGCCCATTACGCACCACCTTAAAAATTGAGCATTTTTGATGTCTCGAATTTCCTAAACCAGTTGTCCCATCTAGGTGATTTTTTTTATAATATCCTCCTTAGGCGGCACACATAGTGAAAGCGGTTTCCGCTAGCGGGCAAACCGCGCGGTTCTCGCGCGCGGGTATGGTAACACAGTGAAGACGGGTAAAAGCGAGAGAGATCGTTCAAATCTGGCAGTTGCGTCTACTACTTGTAGCAAAATGTCGTCTTCCGATGATGATATAATTGCTTTAGATTCTGTTTTGATTAAACTGAAAAGAGAGTTGATGTACATCCTATTAATCGAGAAAGATTAATTTATGGAGAATATCATCATCTATTTCAAAAATTAAAAGATAATGAACGATTCTTCCAGTATATGAGAATAACTCAAGAGACTTTTAAATATATTTTGGAGAAAGTGGAGTATCGTTAAAAACAATATTAAACACTCAACTTACAGTCAACCAACAGAATATCGAAAGAGTTGAGAATATACATATCTGGGTACGAATTTAAATAGCGAATGGGACTACTCAGAAATTAAACAGCGAATAATAAAAGCGAAAGCAGCATACTTTAGAATGAGACCCATTTTCAACAGTCGAGACATATCATTAAAAACAAAATACCGTCTGTTGAAATGCTATATATTCACAGTTCTGCTCTACGGAATGGAAGCTTGGACACTAACTGTTACATCTATGAATCGGCTCGAAGCTTTCGAAATGCGGTGTTATAGGAGCATCTTACGTATATCCTGCGTTGACCGAATTACTAACGTGGAATTCCTGCGTAGAATGGGGAAAGAGTGTGCATTTCTCATAACCATCAAAACAAAAAAATTAGAATATCTAGGACATGTAATGAGAAATCAAGAACGTTACGGCCTTCTCCAACTGATTCTCCAAGGGAAGGTATGTAAATGGTAAAAGAGGACCGGGAAGAAGACGCATTTCCTGGCTTCAAAATTTACAAAAGTGGTATAATACCACTACCACTGAACTGTTCCGCGCTGCGGTAGACAAAGTCAAGATAGCCATGATGATCGCCAACATCCGGAACGGATAGGCACTTTAAGAAGAAGGAGTATCGTTTAATTAAAAACTGGTGTAATTTACATAAGCAGGCTATCCTTCCGGAAGAAAGGCTTGTTATAACATTGAGGTAAGTAGTTTTGTTGTAAATTTATTTTTCAAGTACTGATTTAGTTAATAGTTAATATTGGAATGGTTTTATAAATATCTAAGTCACACAAAATTACGGTTTCAATAAGATTGACTTTATTACTTTTGTTTATTATAATGTACAATTATTTATAAAATTAATCCATGGAGAACTATTAATTCTTATTATAAAAGAGCGAATAAACTAAATTATCATTGCAGTAAACATTAAAACCGCGCGGAAAAAACTAAATTCTCATTCTAGCAAAAGCGGTCAGGCAGGTTGAGGCGGTTGGACCGCGCGGACCTGCTTTGACTATGTTCGTGTACATTTAAAGACGTGCATTCTTTTTGAAAACGTTTAAAAGGGGGTCCCGCTAGCGTTGCCCGCTAGCGGAAACCGCCTCCACTGTGTGCGCCGACTTAAGGTGATACAGTAGCGATCAACAGGTAGCAAAAACGCGTTCCAAGATTGCGGCTGTAATTTTGAATATTTTTTCGAGATATTTGGCACACGTATTCGTAATATAATAAAGAATGGCGGTACAGAGCCCAATTTGAAAAATATATTAATATGTGGAAATTACTCTGTAATTAAATACAATATTAAAAAAACAAGCCTGTACCGCCATTAAGAAGAACAAAAAATACACTTTCTTCAAATAAACTTTTTTATGCGATGCCTAGATTTTGTGTCATTTTGGAACTACTAAAATTTTTTATTTCATTAGTAGTTCCAAAATGACACAACATCTAGGCATTGGATAAAAAAGTTTATTTGAAGAAAGTGTATTTTTTTGTTCTTCTTAATGGCGGTACAGGCTCGTTTTTTTAATATTGTATTTAATTACAGAGTAATTTTCACATATTATTATATTTTTCAAATTGGGCTCTGTACCGCCATTCTTTATTATATTACGAATGCGTGTGCCAAATATCTCAAAAAAATATTCAAAATTACAGCCGCAATCTTGGAACGCGTTTTCGCTACCTGTTGCTCGCTACTGTTTCCTCTTAAGCTTGTCATGCACGGGGAGTTATATACTGTAATATATATTATATCACATCGCTCTCTATAGTAATGAGTGAGCCTGCACACACGGAACCATTAGTTCCGTGTGCCACATCAATGAGGGTTGTTTGTCTCGTTAATTTATTGACTAATACGAGATCTGGTCTATTATGCGCCACTGTTTGGTCTGTGAGCACAGTGGGGTCCCAGTATAGCTTGTAGTTGCCATCCTCAAGCATACTCTCAGGGACGTATTGATAATATGGGAGATGGTCGGTTTGGAGATATGGTTTTATTATTATTATTATTATTAATTATTATTGTAGTACCATTTAAACACAACGTTTTAAAAACTTTTTTGCCTGTTATTGCTTTTTCGAAAAGTTAATTTTTATCGAAATATTTTGAATATTTGTCAAATCCACCACATATTTGTATATGGTTAAGTACCATTATGGAGACTTGGTAATATTATGCAAACTTATTTATGCTTTACATTTTTAGGTATATTTTGAACCATATTAAAAAAGAAGCCAGATCTCGATAAAACGTGCCTTATCGAAAAAAATACAAAGAGGCAAAAAAGTTTTAAAAACATTCTGTTTAACTAATGGTACCTCAGTAATAGTTTAATTGGAACGTACACATTCAAAATTACTGAATAGAGAATTGAAAACCCTTTCAACTGAGGTGCCACACAACCCCTATTCCCATTTAAAAAAAATCATTGATTACGTCATCACGCTCAGATGGATGACATCACTAGTATGAAATATATGTCAAAAAGTTGTAATTTAAACACAAAAATCAACCTGTTTCCGGATTTTTCTCTATAGTCGTCCATTTTAGAGAAAATTAATTTATTCCATAATTTAGGACCTCTCTGTATATATTATATCACATCGCTCTCTATAGTAATGAGTGAGCCTGCACATACGGAACCATTTGTTTCCTGTCTGCAGGCTCACTCATTACTATAGAGAGCGATATGATATAATATACATATATTACAGCATAGCTCCCTGTGCATGACAAGCTTAAGGAGGTAACCTATAGCCTAGGCTATAATATTATAAAAAAATCACTTAGATGGGACAACAGGTTTAGGAAATAAGAGACATCAAAAATACCCCATATTTAAGGTGGTGCGTTAATTTCTTGGAGAAGTGTATTGTAATTTAATGTAAATAATGTAATATCCAATAATTGTAATTTAATATAAGATGTAATATAAGTTTCTTAAAAAATATATTTTTTATTTCCCACAATACATTCTTCACAGGTCTAAATATCAACTATAGACGTCCACCGAACGTCCTCCCAGGACGTTAGATGGATGTTCGGCAGCAAGACATTGGACCAAACTGGGACGCCCTATGAAGGCCCAATTGACGTCCACCGAACGTCCCCTTGGACGTTAGGTGGACCTCCATTGGACGTTTGGCAAAGTGGAATTTGGACCAAAATTGGACGTCCTGTTAAGGTCCAATTCACGTCCCCTAGGACGTCCGATTTACGTCCGATTAAGGTCCAATTTACGTTCAATTAAGGTCCCATTTACGTCCGATTAAGGTCCAATTTACGTCCGATTAAAGTCCAATTTACGTCCGATTAAGGTCCAACTTACGTCCGATTAAGGTCCAATTTACGTCCGATTAAGGTCCAACTTACGTCCGATTAAGGTCCAATTTACGTCCGATTAAGGTCCAAGTTACGTCCGATTAAGGTCCAATTTACGTCCGATTAAGGTCCAATTTACGTCCGATTAAGGTCTAATTTACGTCCGATTAAAGTCCAATTTACGTCCGATTAAGGTCCAATTTACGTCCGATTAAGGTCCAATTTACGTCCGATTAAGGTCCAATTTACGTCCGATTGAGGTCCAATTTACGTCCGATTAAGGTCCAATTTACGTCCGGTTAAGGTACAATTTACGTCCGATTAAGGTCCAATTTACGTCCCCTAGGACGTCCGATTAAGGTCCAATTTACGTCCGATTAAGGTCCAATATACGTCCCCTCGGACCTTAGATGGACGTCCAATGGACGTTCGGTAGCGCGACATTTGGACCAAAATAGGACGTATAAAGGACGTTCCTCGGACGAAAACGGACGTCCAATGGACGTCCCTAAAGTACGTGAAGGACGTCCAATGGACGTCCATTGGACGTCCTTGTGCTATTAGGGATGTCTATTTTCAATAAAAAATCTCTTCTATATATTGGACAAAATCGATTTTCATTTTGTAAATTGAAAGGGCTGTAACTTTTTTATGTGCATATTTATACTAAGGTAAGTTAGGTTCAATCGAACTATTTTTGGTCCCAGAATATGCGATTAAATTAATGACCTGTATTTTTGTTACACACTGTAATTATTATATTACTAATCCTATTCAATTATTCCTAAATCTAAAATTGGCTTATAATATTAAATTGAAAATAAAAAATCTCAAATAAACTAGGATTTATTTCTTGATAAACATGCTGCTAGATAAACGAAAAATGAAATGTAACAAAATTAGAGAGAGGATAGAAAGAACAAAATCATTTTCAGAAATTTTCTACAATATTGTAATAATTGTATCTTAAAACATTGAAAGTTATAATTTTAAGATTGCAATAAAACAAAATATATTTCATACATTTTGGTATGAGAGCAAGATTATTAAAATAAAATTAAAGGAGGTTTATCTAGGAATACTTGTATTTTTATGAAAAACGTAACAATTATCAGTTACCCATTTATTATAAGTTTTTGTAAAGTCAAGTGCATATGATCCACTCCTATAATTGCCAACAAAGTCATCCTAAAAATATCGTAAAAGAATTTACAAAAATTGTTTACACAATTTACATAGTTAATTAAATAACCACTTTATTAACAAAAAACATATCCGTAACGTACGCAAAGAGTACATGCAGATTAAAAAAAGAAACTCCAAAATAGATAATAGAGAAAGATTGAGGTTTTGATAATCGAAGTCCATAAACTATTTATATCTCTGTACTAACAAGTACTCGGTGCAACCAGTTTTGCAAGAGCAGATAGTTTATTTTAATAAAATATCTGATATAAAGAAGATCTGTTGATCGGATCGGCACTAACGGTTCTTAGCTTAATTTCCAACCCCAATCAATTACGTTTATCTCTTTTTTGGTGGTTCTGTAACTTCAGTTTTTCATTCATCTAATAGCATGTTTACTAAAAAAATAAAACCTAGTTTATCTGAGATTTTCTGATTTCCAGAGACCAATACTATTTTTAGAAACAATCGAATGGGATAATTTGTTTTTTCATACTTTAAATTATTACTAAGTTTAATAAAAAACTATGTATTAAATGGTATTATTATATTATTCATAAATATGTATTTTTCTGATTAAAATTACTTCAAATATTATTAAAAAAATAAAAAAAAATGGTTTAAACAAATTTGATGGTGTATATAACAATTAATTTATTTAAATAATGCATACCCGTACTGTACGCAAAAAGTACATACAAATTAAAAAAGAAACGTCGAAATTCATAGGAGAGAACAAGAGATACAGCTACTAACATTTCCTTCCCCCTTCTCATCGATCTCCCAAGTTTCGAGGCCGGCCGATTTTAAGGATCACATTTTGAAGCTTTGTGGACGATTTGTTTGAAAGTATATATTTTTTATATTTGGTACATTAAAACTCTGAAGTATGCTCTTTCCAATGTGACTGATTTGATTTCGTAATTGTTATAAAGAAAGCTGCTGTGAATTAAAAAATGGGGGGCGGCAACTTCGTCCCTAATTGTCCTAGGACAATTTTTTCTCTTTTTAAATTTGTATAAAAATTCAGTCTTTCTAAATGTGAAAAAATAATTTTTCTACGGGTAATGGTTAAAAAGTTATTTTAATTGTTTATAAGCAAAAAATCGACATGTTCTTGCAAAATAATTTTGCGATACTTAGAATTATTTTTTGTCATTCTTTTTAATTAAGTTATAAGTATAAATCTTCTTCTTTCATAAACTATCCAAAGTATTACTGTAACTTCATCATTTTCTGACTTATAGTGTTACAAAAAAATTAATTTGGGATAAACAAATTCAATAACTTTTAAACTATTTGACCAATTGTTATGAAATTTAGTGTGTAATTTAAGCACCAGAAGTCCCAGCAGTCCGTATAATAAGAAGATTCTAAGTTCATTTTTACATAAGTTATGAATATTTATAAAAACTCAAAATTTATGAATTATTTTGCAATTTTCTAAGCAACCAATAAGGATATACATATTCAGCGGAAGCCATATTGAAGTTTTTTTATATGGTTTATGAGTTTCTTACTTCCAAATTTGTTTTAAATGCTTAGCCATTTGGCAATAAACGAAAAAAAACGAAAATTTAGCGTTTTTTGATCTTCAGTTGTTTATAACTATGTATATCATCAAAATCGGCTGCAGGAAACATATAGGTGATTATTATAGATATCCACACTACCATAGCCACCTTTACTTTACAAGCCATGAAGAGAAAAAGGCAACGTCGCAATTGATGACGTCCGTAGTCCGACTTTCGGACTACCGCTTTCGAAACTACGATTTTAAAGTACAAATTCTGGTAAAATTTATAGTATTTTTTGAGTCGAATAAGAAAATATTATTAATTATAAGTTTGTACAAAATAATATTAAAAGTAATTCCTTGTAAGTAACGTCTATTATACAAAAAAAAAGCAATAACAAGAATATAAACGGGATTCATTTTTTTCGAATCCTAAGAAAACTAATAAGTATTTTTGAAAAATTTAAACGCAAAATGAAAGATTACGTTAGGACCGAGGGCCGAAAGTCCCTGAAAACTTCTATGTTTATTTTAATAAGTTACAGGGGTGAAAAATAAAGAAAATTTAATGTGATTTTGAGTTTCAAATATGTCATTAAAAAAACTTTTTATTCATTCTAAGGGACTTTCTGCCCTCGGCAATAAAGTAATCTTTCATTCTGCGTTTAAATTTTTGAAAAATACTTATTAGTTTTCTCAGGATTCGAAAAAAATGATTACATTTAAAATACAAGCGTCAAAATTTTACATTTTGTTCCTTTCCACTTAAAGTTTGTCGCACTTATTTAGAAACACCCTGAATTAATAAAGAACAAATCTAGTTGTTAAACATAAGCGAATTAATCAAAAAAACAGAATGTTAAGAAAACCGGAGTCTATAGTTGGGTTTTAATTTCAGTATTTTATAAATGCCCGGTACACCATAAAAATTTAACTGGTTAGCAACAATATTATTACAGCGGTATTGTAAAAGAATTAGGCTATAACATATTAAAAAATCACTTAAATCTGCCAACATATTTAGGAAATATAAGACATTAAAATGACAAAATTTTTAAGTGGACGGATTTCTATATGCACGCAAGTTTATATAAAAATATATTATATTGAACTAAAATCATCTTAATAACATAGTTTTAAATGTTCTTTATAATTTGGAGCACGAAATATTGTAAAATATTTCAGTTTCTCTGTAAATACAGTGAAAATTATTTAAAAACAAATGAGAACTGTCAGAATTAATCGGTCTACCAATAGATGTTGCCAAATTTCAACTTCATGGCTTGTTAAGTAAAGGTGGCTATGACACTATAACAAGAATATAAACTAATAAGTATTTTTCAAAAATTTAAACGCAGAGTGAAAGATTACGTTAGGACCAAGGACCCAAAGTTCCTGAAAACTTCTATGTTTATTTTAATAAGTTACAGGGGTGAAAACCTAAGAAAATTTAGTGTGATTTTGAGTTTCAAATATGTCATTAAAAAAAACTTTTTATTCATTCTAAGGGACTTTTGGCCCTCGGTAATAAAGTAATCTTTTATTCTGCGTTTCAATTTTTCAAAAATACTTATTAGTTTTCTCAGAATTCGAAAAAAATGATTACCTTTAAAATACAGGCGTCAAAATTTTTCATTTTGTTCCTTTCCCCTTAAAGTTTGTCGAACTTATTTAGAAACACCCTGAATTGATAAAGAACAAATCTCGTCGTTAAACATAAGCAAATTAATCAAAAAAACAGAATGTTAAGAAAACCGGAGTCTATAGTTGGGTTTTAATTTCAGTATTTTTTAAATGCCCGGTACACCATAAAAATTTAACTGTTTACCAACAATATTATTACAGAGGTATTGTTAAAGAATTAGGCTATAACATATTATAAAAATCACTTAAATCTGCCAACAGGTTTAGGAAATATGAGACATTAAAAATGACACAATTTTTAAGTGGACGGATTTCTATATGCACGCAAGTTTATATAAAAATATATTATATTGAACTAAAATCATCTTAATAACATACCTTTTAATGTTCTTTATAATTTGGAGCACGAAATATTGTAAAATGTTTCAGTTTCTCTGTAAATACAGTGAAAATTATTTAAAAACAAATGAGAACTGTCAGAATTAATCGGTCTACCAATAGATGTTGCCAAGTTTCAACTTCATGGCTTGTTAAGTAAAGGTGGCTATGACACTACTCAAAAAATTTAGTTTCGGCCTGGAGGGGGTTATTGTGTCACGGGAGAGATTAAATGAGGCGCTCAGCGCCAAAGTGAACTAAGCGACAATTTGGAGATTTGCTGAATACGCTCTTAAATGAGTCCATATTTTTTATACTATAATGCCATAGAAGTCTAACAGACAAAAATGTAGTGGGGAATTTTTCATCAACAGTTATTTAGTTTGGCACCAATGTCAACCTCTGATACGTTCCATGCCAAACTGACTTAAGCGACGAATACATTGTGTTTTTTAAATAGGCTTGTGAAGTGATTTTTTACATGCGACTTTTGGTGGTTAAAATACAAGGAAAATGTTTCGTAAAAGAACAATAAAAATGGTAGAGAAGTGTACTGATGTGTTACAAACTGAGGCTAATAGCAAAGGTAAGCCATTATTAATTACAACCCAACTTAAATTATGTTTACATTTCTAGGTTATATCATGTAATAGTCTCAAATAAGCTCTATAGTTTTGTAAATAATGGGAAATAGTCTATGTAATTTATACAAGGCTATAAAATATTCTCCTCTTATGAATATAAAATTGTTAATCTGACTAAATGTACGATAGCAAAATTAAAATTAATATTTAACATACACGCTATGAATCAATCCTATGCGAGTAGTTTTTTTACTTTAATACAATTAAATTGAGTAACCAGTTAGCGAGATAAGTGTAAGAAGCTCAGGTATATACAGTAACATTAGTTTTCATTAACTTTGCGATTCTAAAAGCGTTATTTACATTGTATCTTAATATTTTTATACTTTATGGTATTTATGCTACTTTGGCATTTTATTAACTGTCGCTTGGTGGTTTTTTGGTGGTTAGGCTACTATGGCATTGAAAATTGTCTTAAAGTTGACTAATCCAATCCATTCTTTTCAGACACAATACAAGATGAAAAAATAATCGAAGTTAGCATCAATAAACTGCCAATACCAGGATCTAATAACAGCTTTGACAAAAATAAGAAAATATTTATTAATCAAAGTTCTGAAAATCCTAACATTGAAGACAGTCAAGAAACTTCTGTTAGTTTACTTGCTTTTGAACACTCTTATAGTAGGCCTATTTTGACTGGTTTAAAAGAGCTAGACAACGTAGATACTAAAAATGATGTTCATGATGAAAACAATGTAAACATATTAAATGAAGGTGAAATAATAGATGCTGAGAATCATGAAAAGAATGAAGATAACTTGATTATTATTGATGAAAGATCTTTCGAAGTTTTTCAAGAGCTAGACAACGTAGATATTAATATAAATGATGTTCATGATGAAAGCAATGTAAACATATTAAATGAAGGTGAAATAATAGATGCTGAGAATCATGAGAAGAATGAAGATAACTTGATTATTATTGATGAAAGATCTTTCGAAGTTTTTCAAGAGCTAGACAACGTAGATATTAATATAAATTATGTTCATGATGAAAACAATGTAAACATATTAAATGAAGGTGAAATAATAGATGCTGAGAATCATGAGAAGAATGAAGATAACTTGATTACTATTGATGAAAGATCTTTCGAAGTTTTTCAAGAGCTAGACAACGTAGATATTAATATAAATGATGTTCATGATGAAAACAATGTAAACATATTGAATGAAGGTGAAATAATAGAAGCTGAGAATCATGAAAAGAATGAAGATAACTTGATTATTATTAATGATGAAAGATCTTTCGAAGTTTTTCAAGAGCTAGACAACGTAGATATTAATATAAATGATGTTCATGATGAAAACAATGTAAACATATTGAATGAGGGTGAAATAATAGATGCTGAGAATCATGAAGAGATACAAAATGATACAGAAGAACCAACCAATTCAAGAAAAAGAAAGAGGGATGAAAATAAATGGAAGAAGAATGTACGAAAACGCCTTAGAAACAGTGGACAGGAATATTTGTCGGTAAAAGGAACTACAGTTAGAGAAAAGGAATTCAGATTTTTTGAGTGCAAATGTAATTTTAAATGTAAGACAAAATTTATTTCCGAAAAAAGAGAAGAAATACATAAATACTTTTACAATTTGAAAGATTGGAAATTACAGACAATGTACATTCAGTCACATGTTAAAGTGAGTGAAGTAAAGAGAAAGCGTACAAAAAATGAAACAAGTAAGAGGAATTTTTCACACCACTATTTTTTCCCAATTTCAAATGTAAACACTATAGAAGTTTGTAAGAATGTTTTTAAGCATACCCTAAGAATATCAGACCAAAGAATCTCACATGCCATTTTAAAAACAACACCTGACGATATGAGAGGAAAACATGAGCCCCATAATAAAACTAAAATTTCAACTCGTGAACATATAAAAATTTTTTTGAAAAAATTCCCTGTTTATCAGTCTCACTATTCTCGAAAGAAAAGCCCTCATAGGTTCTATCTATCACCATCTTTAAATATTAATATTATGTATTCACTGTATAAACAACACTGTAAAGACGAAATCCCAGAGTTTGTACCAAGTAGTGATTACGTTTTTAGAGATGTCTTCAATAAAGATTTTAATTATCACTTTCACCCTCCTTTAAAAGACACGTGCAAAACATGCAACTTGCTAAAAAATAAAATTGACTGTTCTTCTAATGAAGTAGAAAAGTTATCCCTTAGGGAAGAACTAGAATCGCATCAAATATTGACCGAACAAGCCAGAGAAGCAATGAAGTCTGATGTTGCAATTACCAAAGCACTAAACAGTGATTCATTATTAATCTGTTTCGATCTCATGAAAACCCTCCCAACGCCAGATTTAGACGTTGGGATCTGTTACTACAAAAGGCAGTTATGGACATATTTATTAGGAATCCATGACATGACAACGGATGAAGTTATTACATATTTATGGAACGAATCTATAGCTTCCAGAGGCCCAGACGAAATTGCTTCATGCCTCATCCACTTCTTCAAATATCATGCTGGGGATAAATCTCATATAATCATGTATAGTGATCAATGCGGTGGTCAAAACAAAAACATAAAATTGACAGCTATTATGGACTATGTTGTAAATAGTAACGAATTTCATGTGAAAAAAATTGACCATAAATTTTTAATTCCAGGCCATACATATTTACCATGCGATCAAGACTTTGGATTAATAGAAAAGGCAAAGAAATACTACAAAAAAATTTATCTTCCTGCAGACTGGTCTGAGGTAGTAAAGAATGCATGTAAAAAAAGACCTTTTATAGTTAATATGATGTCTTCTAAGATGTTTTTCTCTTCAAAACAGCTTTTGAAGCAAATTACTAATAGGAAGAAAACACAAGATGGTGAGAAGGTTGTCTGGAGAACCATGGTTCACATCCAAATAAAAAAAGATAGTAATTTGAAAATATTGTACAAAACTTCTTTCAATGAGAACAGTCAGTTCCATGAAGTGGATCTAAAAAAACGAGGTCCACTAAACCTTTATTCTTCTCCTCTTTCGTTGTTGTACCCAAATGGGCGTACAGTTGACCAGAAGAAAATAAAAGACATTGAAGATCTAATGGTATTCATACCCCCAATTGCTCAAGAGTTTTACAAAAACCTCAATACTTCTGTTGGTGTTGAAGATATACTGTATACTTCAAGCAGTGAAGATGAAAACTAATAATATTATAATTATTTTTGTAACTACTATTAGAATAATAAATAATTAATAAAATTTTATAATTTTATTATAGTTTAATAATTGTAAAGTTGTTGTAGGCTATTTTTGTTGTATTTTATTTTTTTTATAGGTTTTAAAATTTTTTCTTTGTCATTTATAATGTATTATTTTTTTATTTGCATTCATTTATAGTATTTTATTATTGACACCATTATTATGCATAGAATGATAGCCTAACCACCAAACTTCAGGAGGAACCATTATGCCAAACCAGTCTAACCACCATTTTTCTGTTTCTTTAGATTTACGATTTATTTGTAAGTTTTTGGACAATAAAACCAATGTGTATTGAACAGATTTCTAATTTTTATAAATTAAACATATTTTAATTAGAACAAATATCTCTTATTAAAAAATGGTGTATATTAATTCAATAACGCTATACCGACTCAACTACCAAGGAAAGTAATGGTAAGAGCCATATGTCATCAAAACTTTAAATGCCAAAGTGTGCCATGCTCCTTTTATTATTATCAATAAATAATATTCAGCTATATTTGAACTAGAATACTAATTGGTTAGTAAAAAGTATCAAATAAACATAAAATTATTTTTTCTTTGCTAATTAGTAATTCTGAAAGTAAGTATGTTAGAAGTGCAAAATCTTAAAGCGCCATTTTCTCTGTTTTGTCGTTTTGGTAGTTAGTTCACTTTGGCGCTGAGCGCCTCAAATGTCAGTAGCGCCCAAGGTCCCTATACCATAGGTTGTATGGTAACTTTGACATTGACAAATGAAATATTGTCATCGTGACGTCACCCAGACGATCAATTTTACGAATTGTTTGTAAACATAATAGGATACGTGGTTTGGAGGCTATATTTTGTTATTAAATATCGTTAGTGTTTTAATTTGTGTTTATATCTTGAGATATAATGTATCTATAGATATCATTAAGTGTTTTTAGTATAATAACTTAAACCCAAAACTCTTTTACAAGTGTTAAGATACATTTCAATGTGTTTATATTAAGTACCTACTTACTTACTGGATTTTCATTTTGCTGTATCTTGTATAGAGACATTACAGTTCTGTAATGTCTCTTGCGGTTCTTCAGCTTAGACTTATTGAACAATATATCTAATTAAGTCTAAGTATAGATAATAGATCTATTATATGTAATTGTTTCATATAAAATTATAACAAATATTGCAGCCATCTGAAGATCGTTTGAATAAACAATTATAAACTAAATGAATATATAAAATGGGGAAAATTCCCTTTATTGCACTGAAATTGTATTTTTTTATAATTTATGTTAATGTAAAACTTCACAGGTACCTATTGGGACCGTGCAAGTTCGGCAAAGCGACCTCTATTTCTACGCTCTGTACTTTTATTCGCACTTTTAATTATATTGGCCAATTATATTAGTCCTGGTTGCTGGATAATTGTCAAGGCCATAGTCCAAAAAAATAATAAGAAGAAAAAATAAGATGCAGGTTATGCTATGCAAACGTAAACAATTGTATGTAGTAAATAAAATTAGTTATTAAAATGCAGTACTGCAAGCAAAATACAATTAATTAAATTTACCTTTATATAATAATTGCATATCATATCAATATTGTATAGCAATATATAATTTTTCTGCTTCAATGACAGAAGGTATGAAATATAAGTCAATTTGACAATTTCAATTGACAATATGAATTATTTAAGATAGTTGCAATATTCTCCGCGACTCGCGCACAGTCGTTTCTCGTTTCCCTTCCAAGTACTTGCACACCGCGAATTGAATGGAATCATAATGTTTTAATAGTTTTAGATATTATAATCCAGTACCTAACGTAATCAGATGCTCTTATGTTAAACTTAAGGGAAAACTACTAATTTTGATACATAAATCTTTAGTTGAATCTCTTTTTCACCATGGTTTACATGTTAGGAGGAATTTATAATAATGTACTACATGCATTATACCCAATTCAAAATTATTATATACCTACTCAAAATCATTTAAAAAAGTAAATTGTATTCAACCCATTATTAATATACCTAGGATATTTGAATGATTTAGTCCCATATATACACAAGAAAGAATCTCCTTCTGCTTTAATTAAGTAGTAATGCTATTCTACTGCATATATTTAATTGCAATTATATTCTATGATTTTTGTAACTCTACAGGTATCTACCACATTTTTTAAAGAATATATGAAATAAATAGTCATTAAAAATGCAAACGTATTTTTTTTTAAATATACACATTTTCAATAAATTCCTACTTTCCGAGTTCATTTCAATGAGTGAACTGAATGCATTTGAATGCAGCATTCTGGGTGACGTCACTCCCGCCATTAGATTCTCGACGCTGATTGGTGGAAAGTTACCATGCAACCTGTCTATTTATGAACCTTGAGTAGCGCCGAAAGATACAGTGCGGCTCCCTACTTTGCGCATGCGTTAAAATATTTACAACGTTGTCATGTTGTTTACACATTGACATCGCCGGGAAATTCAAAATGCTAGGAATCTTTTATTTTGACAAAGGACATAATATTTTTGTAATGTAAATATAAAAATAACCTATAAAAATAAAATTCTATTTTGTTTTACAAGAATCTACAGGTCGAGCAAGTCTTGTAAATTTCACGATTGCGAGCCACGTTTCACGCAACCGTGTTTGCGTACTTGTGTTTCGAGTTGCGTGGTCGTGCGGAGTTATATTTACCAATTCGCGCAATCGTACTTGAGACGCTGTGTGAGGTGTTTAAAAATTTGTGTAACTTGATTGCTTGATTCTGTGGTGTGAAGGTGGTTAAACTTTTGTTTTATTTTTTTTGTTTTGTTTGTTTTTGTTGTTGCGAATATATCGCAGAAAGTTTTTAGATGAAGTAATTGTATGATGAAGATAACACAGAAAATACAAGAGGGCAGCATACTTTGCAAAACAATTGTTACAATTTGAAATCAACAATTTGTTAAGTTGTTGTCTTGCAGGTAAAAAAGTGACTTTTTAAAAAAATTATATCTTGGAAACTAAAAATTATTTTTATTTATAATTGAAACATGTAAAAGTATAGTACTCTCAAAAAAATTTCAGCCAAAAATATTCATTTTTGTAGAGTTGACTGCAATTTTTCGACAACAGCCCTTTTTTGCAGTGAGCAGCATAACAAGTCCAGTCTCATCTGAAATCAAAGTTTCTTGTAGTTTATACCTCTGGCTAGTGAATGAACAAAGGATTTTTTATTAGATGAGGTCATTTTTGTTTTATAAAAAAAACTACTTTAAAAATGAGAAAAATTGGGGTCAAAAATGTGTTTAAACTTATGTAAAATCTTCAAATCTCATTTTTTTTAATTCCTTCGTTCATATTCTAGCCAGAGGTATAAACTACAAGAAACTTTTTGATTTCAGATGAGACTAGTTATGCTGCCAACGCAAAAAAACTTAAACTCTACAAAAATGAATATTTTTGGCTGAAACTTTTTTTGAGACTACCTTAAGTACAGACTACCTTAAGTACTATACTTTTACATGTTCCAATTATAAATAAAAATAAATTTTAGTTTTCGAGATATAATTTTTTTAAAAAGTCACTTTTTTTACCCACAAGACCTATGTAACCCCTTAAAAAAATGTTTGGAAGAATATGTTTGATGACCAAGATGCATACATATATTTAGAAGGAAAGTTCCTGATTTCTGTAGTATAATACATAATACCGAAGAGGAAGTAGCCCTAAGCTCCGGACTCCACTTGCGATTTGTAGTTGTGAAGATTGAACACATTCTTTCAAATAGAAGTCAATCCATGATTATTTAGTCACAAATGGATTGACTTGTATTTGAAACAATGTGTTCAATCTTCCTGATTACAAATCGCAAGTGGAGTGCGGCGGTAATAACACCAAAATATTCCATATAGGTCCATAGAAGGTACAGACATTGAAAAATTCCTGGAATATCCCCGAAAACATGTTCCCTGAACATCCCAGGAAAATCCTGTGTCAGCATTTTAAACATTACCTGAATGTCTTATTGGAACATTCCATGAATGTCCACGAATGTTCTCTGGACATTCAAAATATATTTTGTAGACATTCCCTGGATATACCAGAAATACAGTGATGAGCGCTCTAATAACCGGCAAAATAGCACAAAAGATGTATTAAGTAGTGAGATAAAAAGACATGAAACTAGTTGAGCTGGGAAATTTAGCGATATTAACTTATACATTTAGATTGTATTGATTGTGTACCACCTTCAGACGTATCAGACGAGTTTGGAAACTACCACTGTCACAGTGACAGTTTTAGTTGACATACTCCTCCGATATGTGTAAAGGTGGGATCAATATAACGTAAATTTAAAGGTTAATTTCGCTAAATTTCCCAGCTCAACTAGTTTCATTTCTTTTTATCTCACAACTAAATATGTTGCCATATTTTGCCGGTTATTAGGGCACTTATCACTGTACATCCTTGCTGATGTGACAATACCTCCTATCTGTTTTTTCATGAGTTTTGTATGAGAGATGGAAAAACATGTTTTAAGGTCACCTCCTGTGTTCATATGTAAGTTTTGACTTGTTTTGTAGTTCATAGATAGTTTAATTTACTACAAAACAAGTCAAAAATATCATATGAAAACAGGAGGTGACCCTAAGACAAGTTTTTAGTCTCTCTTACAAAACTCATGAAAAAACAGATAGGATGTATTATTACATCACTGACGATATGTGGCCATACCAAATAATACATCCTTGATAAATATAAACATTTTTATTGAACAAAATCTTTTCATACATTCTTTTAATGCAATTTACTGATATTCCTAAATATTTCAAAAAAATGTGTCACATTTGCTTTGTAAACCTTTCTTTTGCCTTTCGTAGCCACATATTCCGTTTCCTTCCTGGTTTTTTGTAGACCACTTCTCTCAGCTGATTCTAAAAAAAATGAAATAAATGGTAATTTTTCTATCCTTTACAATTAACAATCAGAAGAAATATTATTTACAGATAATGATATGCATAATAATAATAGGTTTGTTCTAGCATCAGTTTGAAACCATCAGCGAATAGTGGACCAGCGCGAGTAGAGGGGATCGCACTGGTGACTGTATTATGTTCTTTTACTGACCAACTGTTTGCTGATGGTTTTTGACTAGTTTGACTGTTTGCTAGAACAAACCTAATAATAATAAATATTTGGAAGTCAAAACATTAATAAAATTATTTTTTCAAGTTAACTTTCACATGCGCGTCTTAAAATTGTACTTTTAATACTTATATCATAAATAACTATTAAAACTATCTTAAGAGGAAACAGTATCGATCAACAGGTAGCGAAAATGTGTTCCAAGATTGCGGCTGTAATTTTGAATATTTTTCAAGATATTTGGCACACATATTCGTAATATAATAAAGAATGGCGGTACAGAGCCCAATTTGAAAAATATATTATTATGTGGAAATTACTCTGTAATTAAATACAATATAAAAAAACGAGCTTGTACCGCCATTAAGAAGAACAAAAAAATACACTTTCTTCAAATACAACTTTTTTATCAGATTTTGTGTTATTTTGGAACTACTAAAATTTTTTATTTCATTAGTAGTTCCAAAATTACACAAAATCTAGGCATCGGATAAAAAAGTTTATTTGAAGAAAGTGTATTTTTTTGTTCTTCTTAATGGCGGTACAGGCTCGTTTTTTAAATATTGTATAATTACAGAGTAATTTCCACATATTAATATATTTTTCAAATTGGGCTCTGTACCGCCATTCTTTATTATTTTACGAATACGTGTGCCAAATGCCTCGAAAAAATATTCAAAATTACAGTGACAATCTTGGAACACGTTTTGGCTACCTGTTTATCGCTACTGTATTACCTTAAAACATTGTAATTTGCTAAACCAGTATATTTTACTCTACTACTACTCTACTAGCTACCTCATTTTCCACTGTTTCTAAAGACTTGTTTACATGGGTAGAGTTTTGAGGAGAGTAGAGTAGCGGTAGTATTCTACCAAAAATGGCTTGATACCATTCACATGAGGAGAGTACAAGTATAGTACTGATGCTAGTATAGTGAAACCGATTTTTGTATTTTTAAACACTCTTGATTATAAGTGCACCTTAAATTCTTAATTTTTTGCTTAAGCTCGTTTACTCCAAAGCCCCCTTTGCCATTCTTTCGACGATTTCATCCTCCGCAGCTTGCTGCAAACTTTTATTTCTGTAGTATACACTACCTAAATTCCATAAACACTGGTATTCGCCGTATTACAGCTCTACAAGTTTTAAAGTTTCATCTTCGGTGAACTTCATTTTCACTATTTACACAAAACACAATTCCAGCCAGAATGACAGCGCCCCCATGTACTCTCCTACCTACTCTATTCTGCCATAATTGAGCGTGTTCCATGGGTAGAGTGTGCAGCCGAGTAGACATTTTGGCAGTAGTGGTGGTCATAGAGTAGTTACTTTGCCATAGGTTGCTAGTCACTCTACTTTAACTCCAACTATACACTCTACCAGCTATTCTACTGTGCTAGCATTTTTACAGGTAGAGTTACTCTACTCTATCAAGTACTTGCATCATTACTCTACCTGTGTAAACAAGTCTTAAATCTACTGAATGAAAATCTACTTAATCTTAATCTACTCTTAATGAAAAATGTCTAAAATCATTTACCCACCTAGTATTATTGTAGAATTCAAGACAGTCCAGTGCCTTATAAATAATTTCAATATGAATATTTTTTCCTTTAATTCTCCTTTGATACCACTCCATTTTAGATTTTGGGGAACTTATTTCATTGTGTTTATAGCCCATATTTATTGAAGGAACCCAATCTGGAGATTGTTATTATCGATTAAGTCGGCTGGTTTTCCTATAAGATTAAAATGTTAACATCTTCAAAAATCGTTACTGTTGTAATTGTAACTTACCAGATATAAAATGATTACAGCAGACAGGACAGGAAAATTTTCGTTTCGCTAGTAAAACCTGTACATTGTATTGCATTTAACCATTGTTGTCTCTCAGATACCTTATTTAGTTCAGTTTAAAAGTGAACTTTATCTTGACTTTATCACAATTACTTTGCATTTCACACTTCAAAACACAACACCAATGAAGCATATTATCTTCCTAAATTAACACTTCCAGAGAAAATGTTAAATTAATCTTTGTACAACACAAAATTACAAAGAAATACAACTAAAATTATCTAAAACTCATTAAGAACAGATAGAATAAGATTTATCTTTTACACCCAGTAGCCATATTGACATATTGATTTAATTTTGACAGCATGTTGGAAGGGATTTAAATTTGGTAAATACAGTGATATGGGAGGGAGTGGATAGGACCCCAGCAATCCTGCCTGTATTTACTAAATGGGACCACTTGGTGAGACGCACAATATGGCGGCGGGCAGGTCCGGATTCAAATTAATTCAATATGTATTTACGATTTTATTTGGGAATACGCATCGAGTTAGATTAATAAGTTATTTGAAATAAAATTAGTTTAATTTTTAGTACTTTTCAAGTACACTTTTAATAATAATAATAACATAATAATACAATTTATTAAACTAAAATAAAGAATATGTGAAATATAAGTTTTGATCAATCCAAACAAGCATTTGACATACTCAGAGAAGGGTATCAGACACGGGCGCCCATATAAAAATTTTCAGGGGGGCCAGACGTGAAGATGTTGCACATTATATTTTGTGTGCTCTGGATAACCATATATAGCTAACAGCAGCCGAAAAGCCAGGGGGGCCACGGCCCCCTGCCTATGGTATCAGATGTTCATTTAGTTAAATACTGTCAGGTGTACAATACGCCTTTAGTTTTTTCAAGATTCAAAACTAGTCTTGAATTTAAGAACCAGTTTTCCACTTCCGACTTCAAAGAGGTTTTTTGAAGTTATATTTCTTTAGGTGCGATTGAGAGGGAATTTTTATTACGCCACGCGCATGCTCACACATACAGTATGGAGTTAGTTGTTAAATCTTTCAAGTTATGTATGTATCAGCAGAAGTAAGATATGAAAATAACATATTAGTGTTTTTAGTTATATTTATTATAATTTTTATGTTTTTGGATCTGTCTTCCTCGGGAGTAAGATAATAAGTAGGTATTATTAAAACATTTTTATATTTATACTTCACTTGATCTATTTGTCACCGTGATTTGTAATTATGTGCGAGAAATCATGTAAATAAAGCGATTATGGGTGATTGGTAGAGCATTCGACTACAGATCGAGAGGTCCCGGATTCAAATCCGGAAGATTCATATTCCTTTTTTTAATTTTTGGTATTGTTTTAATACAAAATTTTTGAAAGTAGTAAGTATTAAAATTAGTTTAATATTTAAATAAAATACAAATAAACTGCTTAAAGTATATTTATTTCGTTGAAATCAGAATAACAGAAGTATAACTTGTTAGTTGCGTACAAAGTACATGTTCTTTTTTATTATTATTCATAAGCAAGGACGGAGGGGCAAGTCCCTATTATGCACACAAACAATGAAATTATATATAGTCCGTCCGTTATAACTTTTCCCATGCGGTACGATTCATTTTCAATCAAATTAAGTCAAAACATAAATTGAAACGAACGTCGATGTGTATATACATTTTGTATACCGTATACTATATACTACACACATCGGCGTACGTTTCACTTTCTGTTTTGACTTAACTTGATTGAAAATGAATCGTAACGCATGGAAAAAGTTATAGCGGACGGACTATAAGTAACTTACTAGTAGAATATAAAAAAAAAACCAAAAAAAATAAAATTCGGTTGAAATAAAAAACAATATTTCGACTGTTATAGAAAATGGTCCACTTTACTTTTAAACGTGTTGGTAGAAGAGGCCGAGACAATGTTATCACTAAGGTTATTCCAGCTCTCGAAAAATCTATTTAGTGGAAAGTTCTGTCTTGATCTTGTAGAGAAGTTCTCTTTTTTAAGTTTAAACTGGTAACCTCTGAGGCATTCATCTTGATTTATGGTAAACATTTGGTTGAGATTTCCGAAATTGAATTTTAATCTTTTAAATGTGATAATTAAGTCTCCACGTTGTCGGTAAAGTTCAAAAGAAGTTAGGTTGGTCATACTTAAGTCTCTCTGCATAGGGGGGTCTTCTCAGTTTCAATGAAATTCAAGTGGATTTTCTTTGAACGCTTTCCAACAAAGTTTTGTCTCGAATCAAATCAAGATACCACGTTCCACCAGCATATTCCAGAATCGGTCTTACCTAAAGAGTGTAAAGTTTACAAAATGACAGCATTGAAAATCTCGAAAAAGTTACCTTAATATTTTCATTGTAGATTTTATATGAATTTATAGAAAATAACATTTTTGCTTTTTTACGACATGTTAGTATATTATGCAACGAGCATTTAATGATGGTCACTATGAAGCGAGTATGACGGATACGAAACGAGCCGCCTAGCGGCGATTTTCTTATAGCATACGAGCTTCATAATGATAATAATTAAATGAAAGTTGTATACACGATTTTTTCTATGATCATTCACAACAAAAAATATATTCAAATTTATTAATTTTGTAACGCAAACAAATTAAGTAGTTGTATGGTTTAATTAATTATTTTGTTGACACATTTATATTTTCAATATTACAATTATTAAAATGAATTTGGAGGATAAATTTTTAATATCCCTATCGTCTTCAGACATTTTCTTAAAAATATTTAATTTTTAAATTAGTCAGCTTGTTTACATATTAAGAACTGTCAAAGCGTATGTATTTCACTCGCCAATGGTCACTGCGCGTGTGCCACCTTCATCGCTAATGCCATATCGCGATTCTATTAGTTAAAAATCTGCATCGTCATGAAAATCTGCATCATAATGAAGCTTATTATGATAAATGTAGTGAACCTATATTAAAGTATGAGCATAGAAAAAATATGTTATAGAACCAAATTGAACTTCCATATTAAGATATACCCAGTACATCGACTGAATCTACAGAATCCATTTCACATATCGTCGCCTTAATACTATAACCTAAACTTAATACTATAACTACCTAAACCACCATAATTATCATAACTACCATATACTAATAAACATAAACCATACCATATACATAAACCACCTATAACTACCATAACTATAACCACCTAAGCTTAATACTATAACTTGATAACTCGAAATTAGTAGTTTTGAGATAAACGGGTTTAAAGATTTTAAAGATATTTGTGCTGCTACCATGATGTTGGTAAATACGGGATTTCTCTGCAGCTCTAAAATACTGTTCCTTAACTTTTTGGCTACTGATCTATTTAGGAGTACGGTGCAAATTTGTTTTCCAATATGGAAAATAACGGAAAATTAAAGTTATCAACTTTTAGCACTACCATAATGTTAACATTTGGTAATGTCGCATGTCGTGCCAAGTTGCATCTTAGTGAACTTTGTAAAAAAACTGATTTTTAAGCTTTATTTTGGTGAAAATTAGCCCTCTGCCATGGGGGTTGCCAGATCTGCTAACAATTCTCGAATTTTTGCATTAACATGAACCGAATAAAGAGATAGCAATTACGCGGTAAGCTCAATGGTTTCAGAAAAACACGTGCTACAACTAGATAACTCGAGTTAGCTAGTTGTAGCTTTCAGTGTATGTTGCATTAACGATTATTCCGATTAAACAATAACTTGACAACTTATCTTGTCAAGTTTTAGCACTGAATATTAGGGGCATTTGAGTTTTATCAACCTCGGTCAATCATAAATAAATACTTATAACTTGTTTAGAGAGAGTTATCAAGTTTTTACGCAATATGGAAGAAAATAAAATACATCTTGTGAACTAGTTATCTAAAAAACATCAATTTTGGAGTTATCAAGTTATATGTAGTACTAAGGCGACGATATGAATATTGATGTTACACCAAGAAAACGGAAATTATAGTTGTTCCATTATATCTTTGCACAAACGTGATGATTCTGATTTTTAAAGAATTGATTGATGTGATGAACACAAATGATTTTTAAACAATTTAAATGAAAACAGTAAGTAAGTCGATATGTAATATCATTGATATCTCTCAATGTAATGACAATTTATAAGTTAGAAAATATTAGTTGTCTTACTAGCGTAAAAATAAATACTTCCGGAAGTAATAAAATTAAAAGAGCAACAGTTAATCGTTCTAACTATTATGTTTGAAAATAAAAACAATGACCTACAAAAACTAAAAGTTTAAATAATATGGCGGATTGGATCCTATCCAAGATGGCGGAAAGTAAAAATGTGCCGTCACCTCTCTCTATAGTAAAAGAGGTAGATTTTGAAGAGAATACATTTAAATGTTGTCAAACGAAGCCTAATAAAACACTCGTTTGTATAGTATGTGGAAATAGTTATCATATCTCATGTGCTGTGAAAAACAAAGTAAAATTCTTCAAGATAGGGGATTCGCGTGTAATCTGTTGCCAAAATAGTGATGGACAACCCATCGAATCATTTAGTGCCATAGCGATAGAAAATCAGTGGTTAAAAAGGCTGTTAGCTGAAAAAGATGATAAGTACAATTTATTATTAGATAACAATAATCTATTAAAATCAAATAATGAACATTTGCTAGAAAAATGAAATTTATTGAAATCAGAAATAACCAGAACCAAAATCTCACAAAAACCCAACACAACTGCTAATGAGGGTTTAATAAAAACTCAAGGTAATGAAGATAAGACAGCCAGTGTCCAGTCAACGAATTCTAAATACAAAACAAACAATGAAACTGACTCAAATAAAAATTTTAATGATAAAAACACCAAACATGTTGAAAGGAATTCTAATATACAGGGCAATTCAAAAATTACTACAAACGAATTAAATGCACAATTAATGAATATTCAAACCAAACAGACATGTGACTACATTACAAATTTAACTGTCGAAAATGAGGAAAGCACAAAAATGAATCTTAATCGTATCACAATGGGGAGTTCAGAGAATAAAACGAACGATGAAGGATATCAGATTGTGACAAAAAGACGCAAGAAAATAATGGGAACTGGAATTGGTGATAAGGATTTTCATGGAAAATCCGAAAAACCAGACAAAAAATTGTGGCTATTCATCTCAAAAGTTCCGGATAGTGTAAATGCGGATCACATCAAGAGTTTCATAATAACTAAGACAAACTGCGAGGATATACAAGTAAAATTGTTACCAACTGACCAGAAAAGAAGGGATAATCAATGTTTCATGATAGGTGTACTACCTGACTTAAGGGAAGAAATTTACAATCCTGCTTTTTGGCCGAAAAAAATTGGCATTGAACGATTTAACTTTAGGTTAGGAAGAAGATTTTTAGATCGTGAGCATCACAATAGAGGTCTGTCAACTGGAGAAGATAGACCAGACTCTTTTTTAGTCAAGTAAATCCAAGAGAAAATAATATAGTAAATGTTATTTTATAGTTAGTATTTTAATGTATCTTGTACTGTGTTTGTACTATACCACGTTGTTTTATAAATGTAAACTCATTTTTAAAAAACAATAAATTTTCTGTCTCTCTCTCTGTCTCTATGAAAATCCAAATGAAACAATAAATCCAAATAAACTAATAAATACAACAAATGCACTAATGTGACTGTCACTGAAAATGATAAACGTCTAAATTTATGGTAAACAAGGTATCAACAACATGCCGTACCGTTTATCCTCGTTTACAACCTATTGTGGTTTCTATGGACAAACGGCTTAATTTTGCGATACTAGTTTCTGTGAGTAAAAAAAGAGACCTAGTATAAAAAGTAATTCAAAGTATAATATAATGGAAGAACTATAATGGTACAATTAAATCGCAGCAGATTAATCAGTAGCCGAAGAAGAAGAAAATTTTCCTCGATATACAAAACTGCTACGAAGAGAGAAAAAGCTAGCAGTCATGAAGAATATTGTTTCGGAACTTAGGAAACATAATTATTCAGAGGAAGAAGTTCTGGATATTATTTCAAAAATAGATGGACCAGAAGAAATTATTCTAAGGCAATAGAAAATTTAAAAATCAATCACTACCTCGATAATTCGGAGCAATTTAAAGTATTTGCTTTGACCCTACATTATTATTCACTTGCTGCATATAATTATGTAAGGACAGTTTTTTAAACTTGCTTGTTGCACCCAAGAACATGGAACAGATGGTATCAAAGTATTGATGGTAAACCTGGCTTTACTGCAGTCTTTTAGAGCTTTGGGAACAAAAGCATTGTTAGATCCTGATAAATTATGCAGTTTAATTATTATAGATAAAATTTCTATCCGACATGAGGAATGGGTTGCTGAAAGAGACATATTCTATGGTTGTATCGATAGGGGAACAGGATCTCAAGAGGCCACTAACGCCTTTGTTTTCTTGCTGAACTGTATCAATGACCATTTCAAGGTTCCAGTTGGATATTTTTTAATAGAAGGAATTACAGGAGAGCAAAAAACAAAAGGTTTAGTCCAACAGTGCCTACACAAATGCCATAACATTGACATAAAGGTAGTGAGTATAACTTGTGAACGGCCGCCAAGTAAATTTCACAATGGCAGCTCATCTTGGCTGTAACCTAAACCATAAAAATTTAAAAACGAGCTTCAAGCATCCTTCAAATGGTGATGATGTACTGTTTTTGGATCCTTGCCATATGTTCAAATTAGTTCGTATAATACCTTAGAAGGGATGTGTATCATGTTCGATGATAACAATGAAGTTATATTGTGGAATTACCTACAAGAACTTATTTCGCAAATTTGCAAGAAAAAGAATCATTTCATCTTGCTAATAAATTAAGATCTCAGTATATAGCTTTTTATAACAAAAAAAAAACAGTTCGTCTTGATACTCATGTATTTAACTAAAGCGTTGCATCCGCTTTGGTCTTTTGTTCAGAGGAACTGCAGTTATAGCAATTGACGTAAGTTGAAACCACAACTAGATTTGTTATGATAATGAATAATTTATTTGACGTCCTTAAATCTAGAAATTTATTACAGTTTAGTTATAAAAGAAAGTATTCAAAATTATTTAGAAATAAGTAGTTTTCTACAGTCCACTGAAAAATACCTTAGTGCGTTAAAAACTAATGTTGGTGGTGCTCTTTTGTTAGACACTCTTCGTCACACAGGATTTTCAGGTCTTAAAGTATACATAAAAAGTTTATCTTTTATACAAATCATTTGTAACTTCTGGCATATTAACTTTTTTACCATTCTATAAGTTCTCCCAGGATCATATAGAGCTATTTTTTGAAAGTATTAGATCAGAAGGTGGCTTAATTATGACACGACAGCTCGCCAGTTCATTTCAGCTTACAAAAAGTTATTAGTTCATGTTGAACTAAGTGATAACTTTAGAGGCAACTGCATATTATTAGAAAGTGTCCATTTTAAAATGTAATCCCATCGTGCACATAAATAAATCTTCAAGAGATTTTAAAAATCTTATCGCAAGATCCAGCTTTTAATGAAGTAGGCATTATGATTGCATATATAGAGCAGGTCATTTTGTTCACTCATTGAAACTAAAAATAGTTTGTGCCGAATGTTCTAATGCATTAATTAGTACAAGAAAAAATCTATACTTTTTTTCATTTATAAATAAAAAAAAAATGGTTTGGAATATCCCTCAACAGACCGGAACTGCCAAATAAAATAGTAAATTGTATTGACCACAACAAATTATTTAGTGCCCACTAAATAATACTACTTTATTAATAAGAGGTCTCGTGGTGCGGGATTTGTCAGTCCTAGTCCTGCACATATAGAACATCCTAATATCAATATAGCGACTAGCTACAGCCTTTATTAGGAGCATTCTGTGATTATCTGAGAATTGTTGATCCATGCTATGACTAAGTAAATTTAAAAAGATGTTGTTTATGTACCTCCGCAAAACGTTTGTAACTAACTCGTCGGTATTCATACGAGTTGGAAAAGGGACCTCTTTTAAAATTTTCTCAGCCATAAAGCAAATATCGATCACACTCTCAGATGGATATTGCAATCCTTTTTTATTTTTTTTTATCAATAAATGAAAATAAAAAGTTGTTCCGAGTGACACTTACTAAGGCACTTAAACATTCATTACAGACTATTCTTTTTTGTAAGTAAAACACAACATAACCAGCTATATATGTAATTATGCTTTATGAATAAACAGAAAACGGATTAATATAGCTGTGATCATGATCACTTATATCTACTGGCACGTCAGTAGTACAACTACCACTCAACCTATAATCTCTGGAAGTGATATTAATGTGATCAGTGGGATTGCATTTTAAAATAGTTAAATCTTCCAAAGGAAAGCAGTTACCACTAAATTTATTTTTCAGTTCAACATGTACCAAAATTTTTTTATAAGCTGACTGAAAATGTCTAGCACTTGGGTTATTATTGTAACCGCCTTGTGCTCGAACTGAACTAAAAAATAATTGTATATGGTCTTGTGATACCTTGTAAAATGGTAAATACTTTAAAGTAGAAGGAACAACTAACTGGTTAGAAAGAACTTTTATACTGGATATGCATACTTTTAATCCAAGAAATCCAGTAAAACAATCTGTATCTAACATTAGTAGGTCCTGACCTCGAGCTGCTTTTAACTCACTAATATAATTGTCTGCTTCATTTAAAAAATTTAGAGTGTTATCATAGTTATTTAAACTTAAAGGCTTTTTAAAGCCATGCTGCAACAAACTTCTGGAATTAAGTATATCAAACAATTTGTTCATGATTGTTACAAATCTAACAGTTGCTTCAACTCCAGAAAATTGTGATAAACCTAACTCTTTATTGCAAAAGTCTAAAGCTACTGCAACACTTTCGCTTAATACCTGAGTAGCCAGTGACACTTTCATTTTTTGTCTGCGAAAATAAACATGTTGGGCATTTAATTTATTGGCTAAATGAAAAGATTCACTCTGTTGGAGATAATGCAACTCCTTAAAATACCTCCATTCAATAACTCTATTCTTGTCATCTACAAAACTAGATTTATTACCTAAAGTGTTACGAACTAACTTAATCATATGACTAGGATCTAAAACTATAACTACATCTTTGTCTGTACAAGGATGTTTAAAAAAAGTTTGTAGGGATGAATGATTCAAATTACATCCTAATAGCTTAGCCATCGTGAGATTAACTGGAGCCCTGTCAAAAGTAACACTTACAACATCTACACCTACTTCATGGCACTTCCGCAGACACTCCAGGACAAAACTTTTTTTTTGTTCTCCAGTGCAGCCAGCTATCAAAAAATATCCTACAGGCATTTTCCAGGCACCATTAATACAGTTAACCATAAATACAAGGACATTTTTGGCTAACACCTGTTCCTGTACACCAGTACCTAAGTCAACATACCCATAACATTTTTTGCCTGGAACCCATTCTTCCTGTTGCCGGATAGACATTTCATCAAATATCAGACCACATATTACTTTGTCATTCGATGAGTTGACTTTTAGTCTTAAGGCGTCAAAGGATTCCTTCGTAAAACCGGGTTCACCATCAATGGCTGTATACCATCTACTTAGAGTCCTAGGATGAGGTAAACATGTATCAAATGTTCGCCTAACATATTTATACGCTGCAGGTGAGTAATAATGTAGTGTCAGAGCAAATGTTCGCAATTGCTCTGAATACTGCTTAGGTAGCGCTTTTTTTTCCACTTTTTTGAATTGCCTTATAACAAATTCTTTAGGTGCTCCTAATTTTTCAAGAAGATCCAATGTTTCTTCTTGAACCAACCTTGTTTTCTTGAGTTTATCAATTACATTCTTCATGCTAGCTACTTGTTTCTCACTTCTTTGTAGTCTTCGACGAAGATTCCTTAATCTTCGTTTTCTTTCACTACTAATTTTCTGCGAACGACCTAATTCTTTATACATCTTCCGCTTCCTAGGAGTTAACTGACGTGATGTACTAGGAACATCTTGTGCTACTTCGGAAGTTACGTTCCCTGGCGATTGGATACATATATTAGATAATATCCTCACTTTTGCATTCTCCTGCATTTGTAGCACCTAAAAGAAAAAAACAAACGCTAGGTATCACAATATCAAAGAGATAATAATAAAATATGTAATATAGATTTACAAGAAATCAAAAAGCATACTGAATAAGTATTAAATAAACATAAAACCATACAAACAATAAACCAAATATATGAATATTTAGTGAAGGACATTTGAGTTTGCATAAATTCATTATCTCGAGAATGGGCAATTTTGAAGAGAAATACAGGTTGATTTTTATTTTTAAATTAGGACTTTCTGGCATATAAAATACTGGTGACGTCATCCATCTGGGCGTGATGATGGAATCGATAATTTTTTTAAATGAGAGTAGGGGTTGTGTGGTAGCTCGTTTGAAAGGTTATTTAATTCTCTATTGAGTAATATAAAAATAACCTAATTATTTACACAGGGTGGCAAACAAAATATTGAATTAAATTAATTGAGACAAAAAGAAGAATGTATGTAATTTATTTAATGCAAAATACATTTTACTGCTGTCAGAGAACAGAAAAAAAATGTTAATTTGGAAAATAAACATTGCTTTTCGCTTAAATTATAAATGTTCAGACTGCTAAGAGGCAGACAATTTAAGCGAAAAACAATATTTATTTATCAAATAAACATTTTTTCTTGTTTTCAGACAACAGTAAAATGTATTTCGAATTAAATAAATTACTTACATTCTTCTTTTTGATCAATTATTTTATTTTAAAAAATTTTTTTGGCCACCCTGTATAAATAATTTGGTTATGGTTTATAGTACTGAATAGAGAATTAAATAACATTTCAAATGAGCTTTCACACAACCCCTACTCTCATTTAAAAAAATCATTAATTATTACGACCTGTCTGAGGATTTCTCTTCAAATTTGCCCATTCTCGAGATAATGAATTTATGTAAACTCAAATGTCCTCACTGTATATATTATACATATAAACAAAAAAATATATAAACAAACAGTAACGTATACGCACTTAATTACATATTATGTGCAATACATTATTACATTATAAACAATTAAATAGATTAATTTTAATATTGCATGTGACATAAATGTGTTTTAGACATTAATTACAATAAATTGAAGAAATGTAGTATTTGGTAATATTTTAGATATTTATTATTTATTGAGGTTGTCCATTAATCGGTTTTTCATAGAATTGTGTTGTTCTGTTTCCAATCCATTGTTTGATTTCATATTTATGTATATGTTTTTTATAATTTTTAATTTGTTTTAAATTCTCCTGTAGACAATTAGATATATATTCTGGGCCCTATGTAACCAACATATCTCTTGAGTATGGATTTATTACAGTGGAGTCCCGGTAATCCGAAATAATTGGGACCGAACCCATTTCGGATTACCAAATTTTTCGGATTATACAGATTTTCTTAAAACACCCTTTTAAGAAAAAATAACACGATGCCTATCATTAAGTACAGTACTTTCGTTTTTTGAACGCAATAAGAGCCTATGATAATAAGAAGGAAGTAATGAAGCCTTTAATAAAAAACACATTCATCTGAGACGTAGGATCAAACACCGTTTTTCAAGACAAAAATTTGATTGCTCTCTAAAGCTATTGCCAAATTCTCTTTCGGATTAAGCGGATTTTCGGATTACTAAAGTTTAGATTAGCGGGACTTTACTGTACGTTTAGGTAAAATTGCAATAGTCCTTGTGTACCTGGTTTGATGGGCTATTGCTAAAGTCTAATATTATTTTTTTTCCTCTATATGCATGTATAAGAGCTTTGTGACAGAATAATTTACGTACAGTTCAAAATTGACTTTCGTTATATAACAGCTTGCTGGAATATCTTAAATTTGTCTCATAAATAATTCTATTTAGCCACTTCTCAATAATGTTTATAGAATGCAAGTAATTATTTCGTATTCCACACTATCCTAAAAGGCCAAAGGTAAGTTTAGATTGTATAAGTGCTTAATAAAGAATTCATAAATGAGTTATTCCTAAAAAATATTAAAAAAATTGAACCTTGATAGGATATTTTTTTTATAAAATTAGTATTTTATAAAACTTAGTACATAATATACAAAATTATAACAAGTTTATCAAGAAACTAGTTGAAATCTGCTCCTACACACCTATTACCTATTCGCAAAATTAAATTCTGACAGAGGGCGCTCAAAATTTCAAAGATGACTCGAGGAAAACAATTCATTTTGTCATTTGATCCCATAGTTCTAAAACGTTAAATTAAAATCATTTACACGAGTGTTTTGCCAAAGTAACCACTAAGTTTTGCCACTAAGACATCTTATAAGTTAAAGACGACTCAAAATTATGTTTCATCTGTATGCATTCGTTAAAATTTGATGCTAACTACCGATTTGTTTTTACCTTTTTTTCATAAAAAATCTGGCCTCCGATAATCACACAGCGTTTTAAAAATTATTAATCTATATTAAAATTTCTAATTTTGTTTTTACTTTAATTTATAGGACACTACAATTTATTATACACTAACAGATAACATTTTTTAATTAAATAAAAACTGCAAACTACCTAGGTTTGCTTTCAAGATGCAGTAGAAATAAACAAACCAAGACACGTTAAATGCCACTAGGAGCACAACCGAATCATAATTTACAATGTACATACATTGTAAATCCCAAATCATGATTTCCAAAGTTTATACATTGTAAATTATGATTCGGGAGTGTTCCTAGTAGCATTTAATGTGTCTTGGTTTGTTTATTGCTACTGCATCTTGAAAGCGAACCTAGTGTAAGTAGGTGAATTTATTTTATAAAAACTGAGTTTTGGAAATTATGAGGTGGTCGGAATATTTTGTATAACAATGTACATTCTATGTACAGAATATATACTGCATTTTGTTTATTTATTTAATTTTACAGTCACTTAAACATTAAAAAATATTACGTTTAATACAAACGTTAAATTAACAAAATGTGTGATTTGGCATTAGTTAGTTTACATCATTATGTAGAGTGTAGAGTATAATAGGAATGAATACTGAGGAACACTGCAATCGTGTTTTTAAGTTGAATTCACTGTTAATTACAAAATAAACTGACCGCAAATATGTACACATATTATTTTAATAATTTATTTATGTTACCTGAGATTCACCAATTGTAGGGATTGCATTTTCTCGCAAACGAATAGGATAAGCTAAGGAAGTCCGATCTACATCCCTCTCAGCAAAATGTTTTGTACATAATCTGCTTCCTTTGCTTGGTTCCCAGTTCTCTTTATTTACGAACTGTATCCAGGCCTTTCTCCTTTTAACATCTTTAGGAAAACTACAATCATATAAACCAAGTTAAAAAATTACCTGTTATTTTTACATGCATTATCACTAAAATGGAAGTAATACCGCCCTGTCCACTGTTTATGCTTAGATACTAACCAATGTAAGGAGATTTTGGTTGAGTTTTCTTTATTCATTCGAGCGTTATAATTACACGACGGGAACGCACACGACGGCATACTATTGTCACTATAAAATCACTGCAAAAATAAGTTCAAAACAATTTATAAAATATATTTTTTAAGTTCACAACTAAACCAAACAACAAGAGCTGTCAATAGTGTCAATGAGACGCACAACATGGCCGAAGTGATCCCATCTACCACACCCACGGTACACAGAGAACCGGTATGTTCGCACGCATGGAAGGCGAACGCGTGACGTCATATGGGAACCTTAATTTTCATCCGGCAATGCTAAATGAAGCGGTAATATTGTTTGAATTTTAAAATTATGTACCTATCATTGCTTTTTAAATAAGAAATTGTATTCTATATTCTTTTTACTGTCATTTTCTCATGTGCATTTAATTTAAACATGAATTTCCGCTGAAAAATAAAGATTTTAGGTATCTGTTGTCCAATATACATTCACCATAGTATATTAAAAAAATAAAACAGAAATAATATAAACATTCACTTTACTACTAGGTCTGTAAAAATGTTTCACATAAAATTGTTACTACTTACTGTTATTCTAGATTGTTGAAAAATATTTGACTAAAAATAAAAACTTAACCACAAATCAATTAAGAAATTTGAAGTTTTAGATGAATAGAACCAATTACTTGATGACTTTCAAATTTTATTTACAAAATAGAAAAATGTTTTAAGAACCAGGTTAGGAATCTAAAAATTTCAAGTGCGAACATTTTATTAGACTGTAATATACATTCATATACAGAGTGGGCCAAAGAAAACAGTCCACCTCGATATTGGGCAGTATTTATTAGATTTTAAGGAAATGACGAAACAGGTCGATTTTTGATTTAAGTGGGACACATTTTTACGGTACATACATTTGTCATTTCTCAACCCCCTCCCTTCTACTCCCCCACCCCTATTTTTAAATAGGGAATAGGGGTCGTGTGCTAGCTCATTTAAAAGGTTACTCGATTCTCTATTCCGTAATATATACATAAACATAATTATTTATACAGGGTGTTCAAGAAAAAAATATTTTAATGAAATTAATTGACACAAAAAGAAGAATGTATGTAATTTATTTAATTCAAAATACATTCTACTGCTGTCACAAAACAGAAAAAAATGTTTTTTGATAAATAAACATTGCTCTTCGCTTAATTTCAATGTTCAAGCTGCCACCCATCTGCCTCTTGGTAGGTTGAATATTGAATTTAAGCGAAAAACAATATTCATTTATCAAATAAATATTTTTCTCTGTTCTCTGACACCCTGTATAAATAATTATGTCAATGTTAATATTACTGAATAAAGAATTTAATAACATTACAAATGAGGTAGCACACGACCCGTATTCCCTATTTAAAAATAAGGGGTGGGGAAATGGAAGGGAGGGGGTTGACAAATGACAGATGTATGTACCGTAAAAATGTATGCCCCTTAGATTAAAAATAGACCTGTTTCTTCATTTCCTTACAATCTAATAAATACTGCCAAATATCGAGGTTTTTCTTTGGCCCACTCTGTATAAAATGTTCGCACTTTAAATTTTTAGATTCCTAACCTGGTTTAACTTTAAATCAATTATGTATATTAATTTGCGGGAAAAGATTTATTAATAATATTAGAATTAGTATCTATAAATAAAATAATTTTTTAAAATTAGAAAATTTAGATATCTTTTGTCAAGTGATCTCTGGCAGTTTTTAAAACTTTTTTCTGTTAATATCCCTCATTCTAATATATGTTCGTGTTCTGCACATGCATAATATCACCTCAAATGGCATTATAGTCTCGGTTTTAATAAATTACTATAAAACTAATAGTTATATTACAGTAGTTTTAAAAATACACGGTTATGCTAATAAACAACAATTTGTAACTAAAATAATATAGAATTACTTCAATTGTTAACAGCTTAATATTTTAAAACCGCCTCAATCTATTCACTTTCAACGCCACCACATACGAAATAATGCATCCAAGCAATAAGCAAATATCTGTTAGGTTCCCACGTGACGTGCTGCGCGGCCGAAACCAAATTTAGCGACGACAATCGGCATACCGGTTCTCTGTGTACCGTGTACCACACCTATATCCCCTCCCTCCCATATCAATGGGTAAATATAAACAAGCGGATACCTATACATTCTCAGCATTCGTCCCGGCATGGCACACGAGCGCGTGCGCGAAAACTATTAATCTCAACAATTTGTTAGGTTATCAAATTATTGGTTATTGGTTACATACAATAAGAAAGTTTTTCTATTTTACTAGTCTATTATAATTTAATGGGTTGCCAGAGTTGTAGCTAGCCAATATTATTCCGACTAGGTATATTATTTACTTTTCTGACGATAAAATTAAAAATACCCGCTCTATTATAATAATTATTGTACCTATACCTTGGTAGAAGAATAATATTTCAAATTAATTTTGACACATTTGAACATTTTTTGAACTATGTATGTATGTATTTTTAAAATGGTCTATTTTTTTCATTGATTCTTACACATTTGTTTTGAACGTCAAAATATTATGAATACGACAATGGTTTTTGAAATAGTAATATCATAGTAATTATTTATAATAAAAGAAAATTTTAAATAATTTACCCTTTTGTTAATATAAACATTTTAAAATCTGTAATAGTAAATAAAACAAGTCCACACGTTTTCTTGGTTGCATAAATTTAGGCGGACACATTTAAAAATGTGTTTCTATTTATTACTAATTAAATAGATTTTATAAATTTTGTCCATATTAAAAAGAAATTAACGCGTTAATACGTTTAGTAATTCTGCTAATTGAGTTGATTTTCTGACAGCAATATAATGTATTTTGAGTTAAATAAATTGCATACATTCTTCTTTTTTCGTAAATTAATTTAATTCAAAAATTATATTTTTGGCACCCTGTATATAAATAATGATATTAATGCTTATATTACTGAATATGGAATTGAACGCCCTCTCAAATGAGGTGCCACACGACCCCTATTCCAATTTAAAAAAATTATCGATTACTTCATCACAATGAGATGGATGACGTCACTAGTATGAAATATATGCCAAAAAGTTGTAATTTAAAAACAAAAATCGACCTGTTTCGGGATTTTTCTCTATAGTCGTAAATTTTAGAGAAAATGAATTTATTCCATGATTTAGAACCTCTGTGTATAATAAGTATTGTTATTAGTAATGGATTATTGTAAACTAAATCGAACAAATGCTTAGGTATTATACAGATCCATAGACTCCTAAAGCTGAAACAATGTGTTAATTTGTCTACAAGACACATTTTGTTGTAAACAGCGTGCACAATTCAAATTAATTTGAAATATTGTTCTTCTACCAAGGTATAGGTACCTACGATAATTATTAGAGACGTTATTTTTAATTTTATCGTCAGAAAGGTAAGTAATATCTAGTCTGAATAATATTGGCTACAACTCTGGTAACCCATTAATTATAATAGACTTATAAAAACAATTATTATTTCTTATTGTAACCAATAATTTGATAACCCACAAATTGTCAAGAATTAAAATTACCAATAGTTTACGCGCACGCGCTCGTGTGCCATGCCGGGACGAACGCTGAGAATGTATAGGTATCCGCTTGTTAAATATAACTCCGCACGACCACGCAACTCGAAACACAAGTACGCAAACACGGTTGCGTGAAGCGTGGCTCGCACAATCGTGAAATTTACGAGACTTGCTCGACCTGTAGATTCTTGTTTTTGTTTTACCCTAGAAACCTTAGATAAGTTGTCTAACGTTTTACCTGTACCTGTAAAAGGGTATTAAGAAAATATAAGATCATTGAAAAAAGTAAAACGTTGAATTTAATTATTTTGTCAGTTAAAGAACAACATAACTATCATACAATATGGAAGTGCTATTTTAGGTTTAGAAGTTTTTAAATACTTTTGCATATTATGGGTATATAAAATGACACCATTGCAGAATCTTCAGTCAGATAGTAGTTGAAGTGCTGTATAATCAATCACAAATTGCCTCAAGAATTGTTATAGAAAGAATATTTGGTATTTTATGCAGAAAAGATTCCCCATATTAGTATGTGAAATGAGATGTAAGTTACCTTTTGTTTGAAGAATAATATCAGCTTGTATACTTTTGCATAATATTGCAGTTGTTAATAGAGAAAACATTGAAATACTGGAAAAGGAGGATGCTGTTATTTAATCGAACAAGCTGTGGCAGTACCTACATTTTCAACCAGGAGCAAATCTAGTGTAACTAAATGTTGTGTGTGTGTGTTTGTTTTAAAAGATTATTCTCCATTTAACTCAAGCCTAAATGGTTCCCACATAACAATTTCATGTTCTTGGTAGATTCGATATTCAATATTCGATAAATAGACTATTGATTATGTATTTTAGAAAGGAACTACAACGTTAACGGGGTTTTATTGTTTCATATAGTCAATGGACTTTTAAATATGAAAAACCCGCGGAGTGCTACCATTTAAAGGGGTGAGTTTTTGAGAAAGGGGTGAATTAATCCCTAGGCACAGGACGAATTAGGGTGAGTTCTATGCACTTTTGGTACAAACACATCTGCAGGAAAATTGTTCCAGGTTAAATTTACTATCGAAACATTACATTTTAAAGTTAAAAATATTTTTTTTTACAAAAATATATTCAAAAGAAAAGCAAGAAAAAAAACTTCAATCCTTACTCTTTAAAATGACATTTAGTAGAAGTCTCTATGATTTATGATTTCCAAAATATGATTTTTCAAAGTTCGCCACTCACAGCAATTTTGGCCCATTTTCCTTGTTACTTCTCAAACATTGTTCTGTAACTTTTTTCTACGTAGCTTTAGGTATATGCAATGTTACATTTAATAGGAAAAAAGGTCAATTACCTTTAAAAAGTTTTATACTTTTAATGATTTTTGATATATTTTACGATTATTTTTAAATTTCTCATTATAACTTTTTTTATTGTATATGTAGGTATATAATTGGTAGGTATATTATTGTCTAATAAAAAAGAAAGCTTATTTTATTTACTTTAAAATGGTGTATCGTAAAAAATTCTGGGACTATTTTTAAACAAGATTGGAACCCTATGGAAAACTTTTTTATTATTAACTTTATGAAAAAAAATTATGATATAATATGCAATCATATTTTTCTAACTGAAAAAAAATAAAAAAAATTTAAAATTTTTCTTAAATTACTGATACTCTTGGATATCCTACGGATATCGTGTTTAAGAATTGTCCTAGAATTTTTTGCAATACACCATTTTAAAGTAAAGAAAATAAGCTTTTTTTATTCCACAATGTATATACTTAAACGTACAAGAAAAAAAGTCATAATGAGAAATTTGAAAAAGCATAACTTCCTTAGAAAGAGCTGTATAAATAACCTTATACAATAGACTATTTTAAAGGTAATTAATTTCTCTTTCTACTATTGCATATACGTAGAAATGCGCACGAAATAGTTGCAGAACAATGTTTGCGAAATAATGGGGAAAATTGCCCAAAAATGCTGTGAGCGGCAAACGAAAAATCCTATTTCGGAAACTATAAATCTTAGAGAATTTTACCAAACTTCATTTTAAAGAGGAAGGATGGAAGTTATTTTTCGCTAAAGCAATGCCTATACCTATATCCCTGTGGAAAATCGTTATGGGGCTAAAAACAAAATTGCTTTCTTTCATGTTTTTTTCTTGCTTTTATTTTGAATATATTATTTTTGTAAAAAAAATATTTTTTACTTTAAAATATGATGTTTGGATAGTAAATTTAACCTGGAACAATTTTCCTGTAGATGTGTTTATATCAAAAGTGCATAGAACTCACCCTAATTCGCCCTGTGACTAGGGACTAATTCACCCCTTTCTCAAAAACTCACTCATTTCAATGGTAGCACTCCATGGTTTTTTCTAATTTAGAGACAGATACGAGACAATAAAATCCCGTTAACGTTGTAGTTCCTTTTAGTTCTCTTATTTTGAACATAATCAATAGCCTAAAAGGTTTATTCCAAGAATAAACTTTTACGAATATTCTAAGTAATTACATACATGAATGTGCTCAGTATATTTGGTCCGAGAATATTCTTCGAAGTATATGCAAAAAACATGAAATTTGGAATGTTTTTATAGTACATGCTATGCTTCTACTACACACATACTAAAAAGAATATATTCCGACGAATGTTGGTAGTGTATGCTTCGAACATGAAAGGAAAATCATTGTTATGTAGTATAATGTTGATAATTTTATTTTTATTGGACTGCAGTTTGTTAATAAATTTATAAATAAATAGGTATATTATATTGGTGACTGATTTGATTTTAAGTATTTTATTATTAGCAATTTATAAATACATGATATTGGTGTTTGATTTTGAGTATCCTTTAAAATTTATTTTATATCTCATTCTGTTAAAAGGCCTTCCACAACTAGCAAAAATGTATGAACAAGGAAGTTATTTTAAAGGACAAAAATAATAATAGAAAAATTAGCTTTATGGTGCTTTTTTTATTAATTTTTTGACAGTATGTTTAAATAAACAAATGCTGATGACATGAAAATGAAAGTGTAATACATACAGTGGAACCCCGATAAGTCGGCCCCCGATAACCCGGAAGTTCGGCTAACCCGGACCGATTTTCATCAGATAAACATTTTGATTTTCAATATTTTGTATTTTTCAATTTAATTGTGGCTTATTTCCAATCAAAATAGTTAATTATCAGACAAACCTTTCAACAATAAAAATGTACGTAATATAATATTTGAGAGATAATGTGTACTTATGTGTGTAATTTGAACTATACGATATTAAAAATGACTCATAGCACACGCCGCAGAAACAACAGCCACCTGTCTGTAGTATCTATTCCTTTTTATTTCAAACTGTCAGCATTGTTTAGGAAAGACTATTTAAAAAATTCTTTTATAAACAATGGTCTTTAGTATTGTGTGTCTTGTATTGTTCGCTTCCATTTGCTTACGTTTGGGTTTGGTGTTTTTTTTTTTTAGTAATTTTAATGAGTAAGTAATACTGTGCATATTTATAAATATATTTCATGTTATTTCAATTGTAACGGAGTTTATCTGTAAGTATACCGTATTTTATTAATTTTTACCATATTCTCCAGCTATCTCGGATTTTCGATAACCCGGATCGGTCGCGGTCCCGATTAATCCGAGTTATCGAGGTTCCAATGTACTTTTGGCTCAAAACTTTATAGATTATGGGACTTATGTCCCCGTTAAAGCTCAGTTAGCTAATCGGGACAGAAAAGTACCTCTTTGGGCCTCTTGCGTTGTAATATCATGTATAATCATAATATCATCATCATTGGCTCCGCAACCCATGGTGGGTCTTGACCTGTTCCAGAATCAGCTTCCTATCCCTCACCTTGGTTTTCCAATTTCGCACTCCTAATCATAATAATAAGTACAATTGTGTTTATGTCTATGTTATGCATACATTTCTGTCCTGATTAAACCCCGGTTAGCTAATGGCGGTTTAACCGGGACATAAAGTACCGGCCCTATATCTAAATAATAAAGGATTAAAATTCCAAAAACCTTTGTTTTATTGTATTAACCTGTTTATATTGTTAATGCCATACGTATATTATGTTATATATGTTGAATTGAACTGTACTTTTTAATCCAGAATTTTAACAAATCCTAAGCTTTTCCACAATTTCACAAGCATATTTGTGCATTCAAATTAATTGAAATTACATCTTATATATCTATACCTACTAAAAATATTTATTTCTACACAAAAATGTCTAAATTAATAATTATAAAGAATGTCTATGTGATTCTTGTAATTAACAGTTTAAAATTATTTACAAATTATATTTATAGCTTCAATAAATGTCCTTGTTTCATATTGATTTGGGTCAAACCATGCATAATCTGTATCTGAGAATAAACTTTTATTTAGGAATCCTTTTTAATGAATAAAACAGGACATACATAACCAACTTAGATCCAAATATCAAAAATATAAAAATAAATCCAATATCCAATAATCCGATCAAAGATGTGACAGTGAAGGCCGCGTCTCACCATCAAATAATTTGATCAAACAGTTTGAGCAAACTTGACGTACTTGAGGAAGTACGTCAAAGTGACGTCACAATTGCAGTTTTTTTGAAATTCTAAAAATCTGTGCTCTCACTATCAGTCTAGTTTGATCAAATTTTTTGTATTGAGTTGTCTAACTTGTTTGTACTTTATTTAAAATTAAAATTTTTCATTATTATCCACAATGAACACTCAGGATGTGACGTCACTAACTGTCACTTTCAGTTTGCTCAAACCAGTTTGATCAAATTATTTGATCGTGGGACGCGGCCTTGACAAACACAAAATACAATTGAAGTTAGACGCGTTTCTTGTTTCTCAACGTAATTTGTCCTTCAAACTAGGGAGTTTTTGTGCACACAAATACGTAAACGTAACCCATCTTTTTGACATATACGCTTGCGCATTAATGGTTGAACTCCCGTATCTCGATGCGTATTACCTAAAGTAGCGCTCTGATACGTACGTGAGAACGCATCCCTATCGAGACGAAAGTCACCGAATGCACACGAGGATCTTGCCCGATTGGCGATTATCTACCAATGGCTACCAAATGAACATTTCATCAGCGTACTACCAGTACCCGTTTATAAATATTTAAGGTTATATTGGTTATTGGTTTAGTCTATTTGAGTAAAATTATTCTGTGTTTGTAATTGGAAATTGGAACTTCATAATAGATTTAAAATTTTATTGTTTTCAAGTTGTCTATTAATAAAGCAAAACAAACAAATCTTGTATTAATTTAAGAAATACAGTGATCACCACAATTAATAACTTGATAAATAAATGAGCTAATTTCTGTAAAATTTTCAAATAAATATGAACAAACTATTTACATTATACTGGAATTCTGATGTAGGTACAATAATTTACAACTAAAAAGTAGGTATAAACAAAAATAAAAAAATTTTAACCTAAGGAAAAATAATATTTTTATATTTAAATAGAAGCAATAAAAACCATACAATTTCATCATTCATTTATCTTTTTTTACATTTGTATATTAATTGTATATTGTGTTTTATTTTTTTAATGTCAACGGAATTTAAAAATTACTTTACGATTTGCTTTACGTTACGTTAAGGCAGTCACAAAAACTACCTATTTTAACGTTCATCCTCTACGACACGTTAGTGGCTTTACGTATACGGAGATGCGTACGTTACGTAGCAACAAAAACTCCCTACTATCTCGGAAACGGCAACGTTGGAGTTGAGGACACGCACGCGCAAATTAGGGAGCCGCACTGTATCTACACCACATTCACATAGCAAATTCCCAACATAAACAAACGCACGTGTTAACGATTCGTCCACTCATTCGTCAAGAAGCTATTAAATATAATTTATCGCCTGAAACGAGGCGGTTTCTCATTTTACAGGTCCTAACTTCTCAGTCTGCATCTGCAAATTCAAATTGTATTTTTTAGCGTGTTGGTTTTTAAGATAATATTATTTTGTGTTATGTTATGTACTTTACAGTAGTTATTGTTGAGTTATTAATTAAGACTGGTCGTGTTTTATAGTTTTATGTTTTATAGTCGTGACATGAAATTTGGCATACATATAGCTAATATGTCAAAGAAAAAAAGTAATACTGTGCCGATGTGTACTTTGGTCCTGGCAAAAAAATACACTTTCAAAATAAGCCCGGAAATGGATGGATGGTTTTTAGACGGTTTTTTGCAAATATTCCAAAAAGTAAATATTTTATCGAAAAAAAAACATTCTTAGCAAAAACATAACTTATAAATAATAACATAACCTTATAATATGATGCTACTTTATTGAAAATGTTCACATTGTTATGTATATCTCAGTTAATGAATATTTTATTTTACCACATTTTTCTTAAGGACATAGGCGCAAAATTTCGCCTATCAAAATGTTCAATGTGTTTTAAATGTATTCATTTTTTTCGAGTCCTGTGAAAACTAATAAATATTTTTGAAAAATTTAAAGGCAGAATGAAAGATTGTATTATTATTGAGGGCCGAAAGTCCCTGAAACTTCTATAATGTTTATTTTAATAAGTTACAGGGGTGAAAATAAAAGAGAAAATTTAGGGTGATTTTTAATTGCAAATATTTCACTAAAAATAAACTTTTTATTTATTCTAAGGGACTCTTGACCCTCGGTAATAAGGTAATATTTTATTCTGCGTTTAAATTTTTCAAAAATACTTATTAGTTTTCTCAGGAATCGAAAAAAATTAATACAATTTAAAACACATTAAAAATTTTGACAGCCGATATTTTGCGCCTCTCCCCTTAAAAAGAACAAAATTTTGTTTACAATTAAATTTCAAGCAATTCTTACGGTATTAGTTTCAAAAGTAAATATTTTTAAAAAACATATGATACACCTCAGTACGGCCCTGTTTAGCTTCCACGTGCGTTTGTTTACAGTTGGGAATTTGTAAAGTGAATGGACTGTAAATGTCCAGCAAACGACGGCACTGTTGCCAGATTTACCTTTTTCCTTTTAGCGGGAATTTTAAAATTAGTCTAATGCCACTTTGGTTTTAAAAGAGAGTTCTGTATTCTTAAATTTATAACCTTACTTTTACAAGTAATTAGGATTATTTTATTTACATGTAAATATTAGGTTCGGTCCAAGACGACACATTTGTACTATCCCTTGAACCGCCAGGAAATCGATTGGACTGTTTTAATGCGCAGAATCGCCCTTGAACGGTTTTCTTTCGATCCCGAACCGATTACCGGTACGTAACCCTCTTGGAACGAATTTGTGTACCATTTCAAGTTCGAGTTGCGCCTGAGCCATTTTCAGTTCGAGTACCACAGACCCACTAGTAGTTTGATAGATGGTTATAAATTAATATTTCTAACATGTTCATTAAACATCACTTCAACTTCAAAATCTTCCTCAAGAATCGATATCTGACATAAAATCGTTGTCTTCTATGAAAAAAATATAAATTATCTTTAAATATTTTTAAGATTAGTTTGAAAAAAAAAAGAATTAATAATTATTTAAACGGAAATCAAGATTCGCAGGTACTAATAGCGTAAATTGTGGATTATTCTATTATTGAATCATCAGCTGATCTCATAGCAGTGACCAGTAAAAATGAAAACAATCCTAACTGCGCAAGTCAGTACAAATGGTTTCTGCTTGAAGGCATGTATCAAAAGGACCGTTCAGTTACCGATTTCGAAGCGGTACATGGATCGCTTGGAACAACACAGTGTACGATACGAGTCATCGTTCATGTTCGCTTGGAACGCATTTTTTATAATGCGCATGACGAGGGCAGTACGAAGGACGGTTTTCAAGTCACTTGGAACGCGCCTATTGAAACAAGTATTGTACTGTGTCATAATTTAAAACTCATGTTGCAGTATTTTGAAAAAAAAATGAAGCTCAAAAGAAATATACTTATACAGTACAAATAATTTTTTAATGAGAATGGAAATTTACGATTTCAAAGGTGAAAATGTGTTGGAATAGTATAGATGGACACTTTTTTATTTTAGTATTAAGTGGTTACATAATTATTCAGAATATTAATAAAATTACTAGTAATCTGAATTAGTTTTAATATGTATTATAATAGTATTAATTCTCATCATGTATCTGGCTAAATAGCTAAGCGCATAATAAAAAAAATTGAAAAAACATTCTTAGTGGCCTAGCACCTTTACTTTGCCTGGGGGCGAGGCGAGTTAATAAATTCTATTTTCTTATTGCAGTCATTTTGTGACCGCTTAAGAAGTTACATAAATGATGTCTTTAGACTGTGAAATTTTAACCCTAGAAAGACATCTTTATGACTTTTATTTACATGATATAGGGCTTTTCACTCAGTCATTTGTTTCGAGCTTCTGTCTTGTGTTGTCTAATATTAATTTATCTATATATTTCCAATGATACAAACCAAAGACGTATGACGTAGATATATTAATATTATGTGACACTTGACCGAAGCTCGAAACAAATGACAATCGATGAAAAGCCCTATTCAATAGGCGAGATTTCAGTTTCTCCAATAGGCCCTGGGCCCTGATTCTAAATCAAATTTCGACCAAAAACAAGTCGCTTTCAATATGGCGACTGTCGAAATTATTTGACACGGAGATGATGGCCAAATGGCCAAAAGCGAGGTTAGGTTTAGTTTAGATGTGTTTTGTTTATTTCTTGCAAGGAAAACTAAATCAAAAGGTATTATAATATAGCTGGGTTTAATTGAAATTTGCTTGTTTTGAGGAATTAGATAGAATAGTATTAAATTAGAAATATAATAATTGAGAATGTCCACAACATGAATCATCAACTCAATGAAAGATGTGAGGTAATAATCTGGGAAAATTAGTAAAAAACAAGGAAAATTAATTACCAGCTATTTTATTGCTGGACATGCTGAAATCAAATCTTAAGATTTCCTATATTAGTAATATAGCTGTGCAAAGTCCACAGAAAGTGTGCTATTTTGTTTATAAACAAATTAGCGCTCCGAAATCTTTTTTTTTTATTATTGCTCTATAACTCCGAAAATTTTAACTTTAAACCAAAACACTCACATAAAAATTGACAGTAATTTAATTCTGCACATTGATAATTTATTCCAATTTCCTTCGACGGAAATTTTCTTCGGAAAATTCGGGTTTTCCAAACAAAATCTGATGAACAAAATTTGAGGGAAGTAATTATTTATTAATAATTAAATAATTTGGTGACAGTGACATAAATCTTTTTTGTTATGAGTGTCTTGAAGATATGAAAATTTGTATGTACAAAGAGGACCGGAATTAAAAGGTATCTAATGGTTCAAAGATTAAAATCCTGTTGTTTATAACTCTGTCGCAAATGCCGGTCAAATTTGACCGGTTATACCTGGAATCACTCCTCGCAATTCAATTTGTTTTTCTTCGAAAAGGACACAGAAGCCGTGCTCTTTTGAACAGCGTTAACTTAATTTAATTTAATCTAATATTTTCTGAGGGGTTCTATTTGTTTATAAGCCAAAAAATTGTTTCTTTATAACATTCCTGAGACCGCTCAAATGGTCCAATTTCAATCCTGTAAGGTACGTTGAATAGGTATAGTGCTTTTTTATATGAAAATCATAGTTATTCTGGTGTATCATAAGGTTTGTTCCAACATGAACTTTTGGACGGCCCAAAAACCGTCACGAAACTGCTTGTACCGTTTGTTGTGCGCATGTTCGTAATTGTATCGCCCAGTTATCGTCCCATGACGGTAATCATATATTTGTCATTTTTGTTGGTGACAGCTTGTGTGCTTTTAGTCGATCAAAGGCTCAAAAAATTTAAAGAATTAAATCCTAGTGCTCAAGTCAGTCCAACCAGCACATTATGCATTTGCCCGATTACTGAAATGATCATCACGAAACCGTTACCGAAAGATCACAATTCTTGTTGGAACAGTGGGAAGGACGATCCGATGATGATCATATTTTTGTTGGAACGGATTTTCTTTACTGCGCAGGATCGTTACCGTTTCCTGACGGTTCTCGGTCGTGTTGGAACAAACCTCATATCTTTCTGGTTATTATTTCGACCGAAATTTTTTAATTAACATTTTAATTATTGCTAAACTATTGGTTAGATTGTCGCCGGTCTCCTGATATACAGAGAGGGGCTAAATTATGGAATAAATTCATTTTCTCTAAAATGGACGATTTTAGAGAAAAATCCCGAAACAGGTCGATTTTTATTTTTAAATTAAATTTCTTGGCATATATTTCAAACTAGTGACGTCATCCATCCGAGCGTGATGACGTAATTATTTTTTTAAATAGGAATATGGGTTCGTGTTGTAGCTCATTTACAAAGGCGTTCAATTCTCTATTCAGTATTATAAACATTAATATCAATATTTATACAGGGAGTCCAAAAAAAATTTTGAATTAAATTAATTGACGCAAGAAGAAGAATGCATGTAATTTATTTAACTCAAAATACATTCTATTGCTGTCAGAAAATAGAAAAAAATGTTTATTTTGCAAATAAACATTGCTTTTAGCTTAAATTAAAAGTTCAAACTGCCAATAGGTAGGAGGGAGGCTGTTTGTGATTTAATTTAAGCGAAAAGAAATGTTTATTTGTGAAATAAACCTTTTTTTCTATTTTCTGACAGCAGTACAATGTATTTTGAGTTAAATAAATTACATACATTCTTCTTTTTGCGCCAATTAATTTAATTCAAAATTTTTTTTTGGCAACCCTGTATAAATACCTAATGATATTAATGTTTATATTACTGAATAGAGAATTAAACGCCCTTTCAAATGACCTACCACACGACCCCTATTCCCATTAACAAAATTATCGATTACGTCATCACGCTCAGATGGATGACGTCACTAGTATGAAATATATGCCAAAAAATTGTAATTTAAAAATAAAAATCGACCTCTTTCGGGATTTTGCTCCAAAATCGTCCGTTTTAAAGAAATGAATTTATTCCATAATTTAGCCCCTCTGTATAATCTACTATAATAAATCTTTCATGTCTTCAATTATTTAATTATTGATAAATAATTAGGTACTTCCCTAAAATTTTAATTGAAAATGGCAGATTTTTTGGGAAAACTCGGATTTTCTGAGTAAAATTTTTGTTGAAGGAAATCGGAAAAAAAATAACTTTGTGCAGAACTAAATTACGGTTAATTTTTATTTGAGTGTTTTTGGCTCAAAGGAAAAATTATAGGAGTTACAGACCACTAATTGAAAAAAAAAAAGAAGATTTAGGAGTGCTAATTTGTTTATAAATAAAATAACTCACTTTCTGCGGACTTGTCATACCCCATATTACTAATATATGCAATCTTAAGATTTGATTTTAGCAATAAAATAGCTGGTAAATAATTTTTCCCAAAAATGGTACTATTATTTCGATAATTTTCCCAGACTATCAACAAAATCCAAGAAACCGAAGCGCCAACCCAAATTCTGAGCAGTCTCAACATGATAAGGTTAATATCCCCAGTTGCTGTCATGGCGGTGTCGAAATGAAATTGCGACTGTCGAAATGAATTAGAATCAGGGCCCCAGCGGTGGGATCACGATCGGTAGAATGGTAGAATGCTGACGTCACGTTGCCTAGCAACCGTCGATTATCGCCTGCAAGCGTAAATTTGAGGTTTGTTCCAACACGACCAAGAACCGTCAGATTACCGTTTCGTTACTAGAAAATTAACGTTCCATGGGTTCCATGGGAACGAAAACATACGTTCCATGGTACTGCGCAGGACGGTGATCGTTACATGTACGGTTCTCAGTCGTGTTGGAACAAACCTTTGGTATCACGATGAATAGAATGGTCGTTTCCAGTCGAATTTTATCCCCACCCTTGTAGAATAAAAATCCTCCTCAAACTACTATTCTGTCTAAATCCCGAGCCGAGGATTAGCGGCGTGTAATTTGGGTTGCCTATATAAACTTGAATCAACGAAATGGGCCTTGAGTGTTATTTAAAACGCTGAAAAGACCGTTTAGTGATAATAAAAAGGGTGGGTTGTGATTGCGCGCAGCGGTCAAATACCTCCTGCCCTGCGGTTCTCTCACTCTAATACCCGTAAGTTAGGTTTGGACCGAAGGGTTAGGTCTTCCTCCTTTCAGGCAAAAACCGATATTTACTGCGGTTGCATGATATTTAATATTAAAATAGTATTGGATGTGGTAGAATGTAGACTCTTTGTATAATTATCAATTGAACAGTGAAGCTGTTAGATCAATTTTCCGATTCAATCATTTCTACTGTTCACAGTTCTGTGTTTGTGTTTGCTTTTGAGTAGGTATTTCATTTTCTTGACAACGAAAATGTTCGGTGTGGAAATAATTAATAAGTGCTTGGAATGCGGAAACGTGTATAAACGTAAACATGATTTAAAAAGACATGTAAAAAGTTCGCATCCCGACAAATTGGATGCAATTGCCCCTTTAAAAGTGCTTAAAGGCAACGTCTATAAATTTAGACATAAGCCAAGTTTAAACTTTCATGCCAAAAAAATGCACACAAATGTCATTGATTTGTACAGTTGTAATTTTTTGAATAATAAACATTCGCGATTCAAGTTTATATAGGCAACACAAATTACACGCCGCTAATCCTCGGCTCGGGATCTAGACTCGAGTTCAAACTACCACTTCTTAGCTGTAGAAAGGACGGTTAATCTCTTTCTTTCTCATGTTAATAAACAAAAACAGAACCAATATGGCAATATGACAGGTATTTATTTTTCCTGCTTCCGTATTTTTTGTCTTGTTTATTGTTATTGTTTATGTTCATAGATAAATAATATATAGTATTACCAGATAGATAGGCAACTCACTGTAAAAATTTGGTTCCTTACGCCATTTGCGAGCGATGTGTTGACTAATCACCATTTAGCGGGAAATTCAAATGGACAAGCATTAATTTTATCCGTTTAGCGCCTCTTGCGGGCAATTTCGTTACTAATTAAAATATCTTGTTATTTTACAAGAAATAATCTCACCTATATTATTAAAATAAAATACCAAAACTTACTAAGCTTGTTAAAGTATTTTATTTAAATAATATCTAAGTAATACTCATAAATTATTCGGAATTCTCAAGTTGCAAAATATGTTATTTTTGCTGTCAAATTTAGTAAGGAAAAGGGATATAAAAAAGTTAGACAATTTTTTTCTAAATATAGGTACGTGTATTTATTTGTTGTTTCAGATAAAACAGTTATAAACTAATTACTATTTACCTATGCATTTTCTAACTTTTCTATGATTTGTACACAACAATAATAAACCATGTTTATTTTTTTTAACACAATACCAAAGTTCTTTTGCAACTAAAACAAAACTACACACTACACAATAAACGAAGGATAAGGAACCAACTGAAATTGAAATTACTAAGAATAAATCGTTACAGATAATACAATAAAAACTGTAAACTAATAGAAAATTATTTGTATTTGCACTACTAACTCTAACTGTCATTACTTTTGACATCGTCGAGTTAAGCCTCGTTTGATTATTTTATTTGTGACATTCAGGTAGGGATGTTCGATACGTATCGATACTTTGAGGTATCGATACTTTATATTTCGATACTCGATATTTTGTATCGATACATTAGTTGGTATCGATACTGTGTATCGATACACCGAATCATAATATCGTATCGAACATTTAACCCCTTATGTTATGCAATACCTTTTGCAACACCGGTTTGGAGAATTATTATGCTCGAACTATTTGGGAATTTAATGACGGTTTGAAGTTAAAATTTTTGAATAAAAGGAAGAAAGAAAGCCTTTTAACTTTTATCATTTCAGGGAAATAGAGAACTACGTAATGTCAACAAAAAATTCAAATATCCTAAATCCTAATATCCATTCTATTGTTATAAGTCACGTTCACGTTTGTCAACAATATAAATAGAAATAACAACAAAGGACAAAGAGTAGCCAGGCAAGGGATTATTATTTCTGTAGAAATTTTATTACCGTAAAATGAGGAATCTTTTAATAAAAGGTCTTTGTCCTCTATTTTCCTTGAATAGAGGTTGGTGGGCCAGGCCAGGTTGCCTGCACGTGGTAACGTGGTCAGCGTGCTCTGTATTTTAATTTTATTACAATAAAGGACGGACTCCATACTGCGCATGCGTATATGTCAAAATAAAGACATCGATATTTTGTACCGATACTTGGAGTATCGATACTTTTGAGTACAATAATATCATAGGGTATCGATACAGAACCTAACAATACGTATCGATACGATGTATCGATACTTTGGTGAGTATCGAACATCCCTAATATGGTGTTATGGTGTTTTAACATAAATGATTGGTTAAAGTCTTCGTGAGCGAGAAAGGCTGTCGTTTCTCTTTCTTTAGCTGAGCGGTGTGGAAGTGGTGGGGGAAATTCCCCAATTTTTCCATATGAGATTCCGGGGCATGGTTTATGTTCACTAATATGTTTTACATAATATTTCAATCAACGGTTTTTCTCATAGACATGTAAAGAAAGTTTCTCGTGATTTTTCATAGTGACTGTTTTGCAAAAATACAATTAGTTTTTATTTTGAGATAACTAATAGCAGGATAACGAAGCAACAAACCTAAATAACATGTTTGGCTTTCCTTTATTTGGAGACATCAACTTTATTTCTTCGTGATACTGGTACCTTAAACCTCTACAGAATAGAATTTTGTCTCAAAATAGATTGGTGAATGTATCTACTTACACTGTATGTTTCTTAGATGAATAAAACTTTTTTCTACATAATTGTAGGTACATTTTGATTTTATATACTGTTTAACAACCCATACTTATAGTAAATATATAAACCTACCACTAATAACCCTAGTGGTTGATGCAGATAAAAAAAAGTTTGACCTTCACTGTGATTGTTTTTAATAAGTTATTTAAATTATTTGTAGTTTTTTTATAAAAATTTGTTTGAATTTAATCTTTTGATTAAAATGCTTATTCTTTTGCACATTATTTGTATTCTGAAAGCTTACCTATATAAAGATGTTTAATGCCTGGTTGCACCAACAGATCTTAAACTTTAGACGTGCCTTAAGCTCAGATTGCGAAATATATGTACGTGTGGCATCATTGAGTCTTAGATCAGTTTTCAGCTTGGCACAATGGATTATTTAATTTATTTAGATAAGAATCGAAAATTATGGTGCAATGTGAGTGAAACTTAAAGCGGCCATATCTATGAGCTGAGCTGAGTTTAAGATTTGTTGGTGCTACCAGGCATAAGTTTAGTTAATAAAAATATATGATTTACTATTTTATTGGGAAAAAGCCACAATTTAAGTGAAAAATGAAATTTATTGACGTTTTAACTTCCACTTCCGAAGCAGTTATGGAAATATAAATTAATATAATCAATTTTAATTCAACTTATTAATGAGTACTAAAATATTAATTAAGATTTTGTATTTCAATAACGATTTCCGACTTGGAAGTTGAAACGTTAATAAATTTTATTTTTAACTAAATTGTGGATTATTTCACAATAAAATAGTATATTGCATACGATATCGCAAAGAAGCAGCTTCAGAACAATATAAAAATATATGTAAATTAACTACAGAGGACAGTCTGACTTTTACAAAATTAACCTTAATTTTTGTGAAATATTTTTTCTCAAAAAATGCATTGTTTCTGCAGAAAAACCTCAGAATCCTCTTACTATTATCATTATAATTTTCAGGTTGAAATAAAAATCAATAATGGGTAAAACATAAACTTTATTTAAACTGAAGAAAACATAAAAACAAATATAATCCATGAACATTATAAAAATAACATAAAGACAAATCTTCATAACAAAGTTGTAGTACTTCTCTGTTACATCCAAAACATTTTCTTTCATAGGACTGAAAAAGCACACAGTATTGTCTTAACATTGTTTCATACCAAGACTAAAATAAGAACAAAGAATAAATCACAAATAAACCACAAATTTATGTAAATTGAAAAATAATGCAATTTTACTCTCTATGGCCAGTTTCATTAACAACAAATAAATCAGTGAATAGTTTGATAATTTGAAATTAAATGTTGTTCTGAAGCTATTTCCTTGTGGCATTTTTATGATTAATTATTTATATGGGAAATAAGCCACAATTAAAATGAAAAAAATAATTTTATTAACGTTTCGACGCCCAAATCGGGTGCCGTTGTCAAAATACAAAATATTACTGTAATATTTTGTATTTTGACAACGGCACCCGATTTGGGCGTCGAAATGTTAATAAAATTATTTTTTTCATTTTAATTGTGGCTTATTTCCCATATAAATAATTAATCTTAAAATTAAATTGACAAATTTTCTTTATATAGATATTTAAAGTGAGATTAACTTGTCAATTCATTTGAAGAGTAAATATTTATTTGATGAATAAATAAAATAAGTACTATTTGACGTTAGAGAAACATAGTTGTGTCAGTTTTATCAGTTGAATAATTTTATTCATCGAATAAACTACTATTCGTCTTTGGTGAAACTGGCCATTAGTCAATGAAGCTTTAAAATTATTATTTCTAGTGCAAAAATAAGTAATAATATTAAACTACTTATAAAAATTATTATGAAACTTTAAATAAACATTTCTTTAAGATATTTGATCAATGCATCCATAAAACAAAAGTTTTATGTTCAAAATACTTCATAATAAGATATAAAGCTTCACTGTCCAGCAAAGATAACTAAGAAGTGAAAGTAATCTTTGCCAGAATAGAAATGGAAAATGCTTTGATCTCTATTTTAAACGATCTGCTGCAAAAAAGTTTTACATTTGAGTTTCTCCACATCATGTGTTGCACCTCCCCATCTAGCATCGATGTTTAAAATTTTTAAGTCTGGATCACATGCCTAAAAGATTGTAATTTTTTACTTATTCTTTATTTTGTTAGTCAAAGTTTTTTCAACACAAATATCAACAAATACTACAAATTTTTGTGATATTTGCAATATAATATATTATGTGATAATACATTATTTTTATAAATTGATTATTGGCAGCATATAGTACATAATATAATATTACAAGTAGTGTTATACAGGGTGTCCCGAAAAGATTGGTCATAAATTATACCACAGATTCTAGGGTCAAAAATAAGTTGATTTAACCTCACTTACCTATATACAATAGTGCACACAAAAAAAGTTACAGCCCTTTAAAGTTATAAAATTAAAATCGATTTTTTTTCATATATCGAAAACTATTAGACATTTTTTATTGGAAATAAACATGTGGCATTATTATGGCAGCATCATCTTAAAAAAAAAATAAAATGAAATTTGTGCACCCCATTAAAATTTTGTGGGGGTTTTGTTCCCTTAAACCCCCCCAAACTTTTGTGTACGTTCCAATTAAATTATTATTGTGGCACCATTAGTTAAACACAATGTTTTTAAAACTTTTTTGACTCTTAGTCATTTTTCGATAAGCCAGTGTTTATTGAGATATTTTAAATATTTGTCGAATCCACCACATATTTGTATATGGTTAAGTACGATTATACAGTCCTGTTAATAATTTGAAAATTTATTTATAATTTACATTTTTAGGTATATTTTGAAAAAGAAGCCACATCTCGATAAAAGGTGACTTATCAAAAAAAGACTAAGAGGCAAAAAAGTTTTAAAAACACTGTGTTTAACTAATGGTACCATAATAATAGCTTAATTGTAACGTGCACAAACATTTGGGGGGTTTAAAGGAACAAAACCCCCATAAAATTTTTATGTAAACATATTATAAAAGAAGCCGCATCTCGATGAAAACTGTCTTATCGAAAAAATACCAAGAGGCAAAAAAGTTTTAAAAACGTTGTGTTTAACTAATGGTACCACAACAATGAATTATTTGAAACGTACACAAAAGTTTGGGGGGGTTAAAGGGAACAAAACCCCCATAAAATTTTTATGGGGTGGACAAATTTCACTATAATTTTGTTTTAAGATGTTCCTGTCATAAGAGTGATACACATCCATTTTCAATAAAAAATCTGTAATAGTTTTCGATATATTGAAAAAAATCGATTTTCATTTTGTAACTTCAAAGGGCTGTAACTTTTTTTATGAGCACATTTGTACTAAGGTAAGTTAGGTTAAATCGAACTATTTTTGGCCCCAGAATGTGTGGTATAATTTATGACCAATCTTTTCGGGACACCCTGTATAACGAGTGTTACAATTTCTACATTTTTAGAAAGATAACTTTTCTATTAAGATAGTTATGTTCCCGTTCCGTTGGAGCAATTATAGCAACATGTGTGCAAACTATGGCCCCTACACAGCCAGGAAAGTTAAACTTCTGCATAAATTTTCTTTTAAAATTCTCTTTTTGAACGAATGTAGTAGGAAAGATAATCGACTCTTCACTTAGATGTTCAATTGTTAAATTTGTTACATCATTTAAACAGTTGCTAACAGTATTTTAGGCAATTGATATAGTAGTTATATATAGGCATAAAGTGAAACGTACGCCGATGTGTTTAGTATATTAGTATACAAAATGTATATACACATCAACGTTCATTTCACTTTATGTTTTGACTTAATTTGTTTGAAAATGAATCGCTACACGTGGGAAAAGTTATAGCGGACGAAAAATAACTGATAGCTCTGACCGACTACTCTTTGATAGGAACTTATTGCATAAAAATAAGTGAGGTAAAAATTTACAGTGAAGGCTCAACACTGCTTGGATGAACGGATTATCACATATTATGAGGTACTGAGCCTCTCAAAAAAATAGTTCACCATGTCTGTTGTTAATATAAATAAATCTACAAACTCCTAAAGTAAATGCATCACTTTCCCTTCTCATTATTCTCCTCTATATTATACCTATTTATTTCGTTTCTTAATTGCTCATTTCTTTGTATATGAGCAGGAAGCATCTAAACGTCGAACTATATCAGTATTTAATATAAACATCAAAATATATTAATAATAATTAATAATTAAATAGTTCACTATGTCTGTTGTTGATATAAATAGATCTACAAACTCCTAAAGTAAATGCATCACTTTCCCTTCTCATTATTCTCCTCTATATTATACCTATTTATTTCATTTCTTAATTGCTCATTTCTTTGTATATGACCAAGTATCCGAGCAGGAAGCATCTGAACGTCGAACTATATCGGTATTTAATATAAACATCAAAATATATTAATAATAATGATATGAACCTACAACTTATTAATGTGTTATTTTTCCTTTACAGTAACAGGAATTTATAGAAAAAATACCTACATAAAGATACCTTAATATAACAATGTTCTCTAGTCACAGGTAAAATTAAAAAATTTAGTGATTTCTAATAAAATAGTTCCAAACAACCCAAGACAAAAATATACAAATTGAAAATAATCACAAATAATAATCTTTCTTTAGGTTAGCTTTTTGAATACAACCACCACAAAATAAAGACAACCACACGTCAAACAGCAATATTTTTAAGAAGAAGAAGCGATATTTTTAACATGGCTAGTAGAATATCCGAACATTGCCGAGCACCGATTCTACTTTCCCAAGCGTGTTAACGTGATACCAAAATTGTCGATTGTAGAATTATTTTTGTGACGTCAGCATTCTACCATTCTACTGATCGTGATCCCACCACAGGACTTGTGTTATGGGAGAATTTGGACCAATCACGAGTCACAGATTTTCGATTTTTTGACACTTGACAGTTCGATTGTCAACTTTCGAAAATGAAAAAATAGATCCATTTACCACAATAAAACTAAAAACAAATTTGTTTTTAATATTGTGTGTTTACCTCTTTAATTTTGTTATTTTTGTCCATTTTTATTTTGTTCTGTAGTATTCTGTACTTTTATTGATCTTTGTAAGTTAATTGGATGATTTAGAAGTATAATTGGATTTACTTACTTGTATTTATCAAAGTGCACTCTAAAAATGAATTCAAATTCAGAAGATGTAAGTGTAATTATATGTAGATAAATAATGATAATAATTTTAATACTATGAAAATGTAAAATAAAATACACCTTAAATATAAATACAAGTGTTTTAATTTATTACCAAAACAAATTTTAAATAGTAAATGAGGTATTTTTGTTATTATAGATCCAAACCAGTAAAAATTAGACAAGTTACAATCAAAGAAATAAAATGATTGGGATTTTTTAATTTTCTATAAAAAAATAGTATGTATGTATTTTACCTTTCATTATAAGACTTTTTCTATGCTGGAGTCACACAAAATAATAAGGTAAATACTTTTGAATGTTCTATAATTTCTTTATACAAAAACAACCAATGTCATCTTGTTCTTATGGTATTCACTACAGTACATAGTACATTTACTTATAACTTATACAATACTTTTGCTTATATAATTAAATATATAAAACTATAATGTAATCAATAGTGCCTTGATACTTTTAAATACATAATTCAAATAATGCATATACAATTTTATTTTAAATAATATATAATCACACACATTACCCATTAAATGTACACACATTTAAAAAATAGCCAGAAAAAGCCTAAAATGAAATAAACACATAAGTACCATTCTAAATTCTTTACCCAAATCCAAATTAATTATTAAGCTGGATTTATAGTTTGACGGGACTGTAGAGGAAGACGCACTGGAAAAAGATCAACATAGAAGTTTGTGTACTCTTGATTATAAAGCTGTCACGCACAGGGAGCTATACTATAATATATCATATCGCTCACTATAGTAAATGAGTGAGCCTGCACGCACGTAACCATTTGTTCCTAGTTAGGAATCGCTGTAGTGAGCGATATGATACTATAGTAATGATGAGTGAATCTGCACGCATGGGACCATTAGTTCCTAACTAATTAGGTTCCTAGTTAGGAATCGTTATAGTGAGCAATATGATATAATATATTATAGTATAGCTCCCCATGCGTGGCAAGCTTTATAAACAAGAGTACACAAACTTATATGTTGATCTTTTTTCAGTGTCTATGTCTACAGTCCGTCAAACTATAAATCCAGCTTAATAAATAATTTGGATTTTGGTAAAGAATTTTAGAATGATACTTATATTGTGTTTATTTCATTTTAGGTTTTTTCCTGTCCATTTTTTAACTGTGTGCACATTTCAACAGTTTAATGGGTAATGTGTATGATTATATACTTAAAATAAAATTGTATAGGTATGTATTTAAAAGTATAAACGCACTTTTGGTTACATTATAGTTTTATATATTTTATTTATATAAGCATATATAAGCAAAAGTATTGTATAAGTAGGTACGAAGGTTCTACCTATTCTGTAAAAAGGGGCCAAGTGTATTACTTATTGTTGTTGAGATAGCCTCATAATTTTTGGTGCCAAGTAACATTTTGTTTTAAACTGGTTGTGTAAAAGGGAGCTAAAGTTCCACTTAGTAAAAATATAAAAATGTTACTTGGCCTCTTTTTGCAAATCAGCGACGATATATAATCACACACATTACCCATTAAACATACACACATTTAAAAAATAGCCAGAAAAAGCCTAAAATGAAATAAACACATTAGTACCATTCTAAATTCTTTACCCAAATTCAAATTATTTATTAAGGTGGATTTATAGTTTGAAGGATTGTAGAGGAAGACGCACTGGAAAAAGATCAGCATAGAAGTTTGTGTACTCTTGATTATACAGCTTGTCACGCACGGGGAGCTATACTACATGTAATATATCACATCGCTCACTATAGTAAATGAATGAGCCTGCACACATGTAACCATTCGTTCCTAGTTAGGAATCGCTGTAGTGAGCAATATGATACTATAGTAATGATCAGTGAACCTGCACGCATGGAACCATTAGTTCCTAAACTAATTAGGTTCCTAGTTAGGAATCGTTATAGTGAGCGATATGATTATATATTATAGTGTAGCTCCCCATGCGTGGCAAGCTTTATAAACAAGAGTACACAAACTTCTATGTTGATCTTTTTTCAGAGTGTCTATGTCTACAGTCCATCAAACTGTAAATCTAGCTTAATAAATAATTTGGATTTGGGTAAAGAATTTTAGAATGATACCTACTTATGTGTTTATTTCATTGTAGGTTTTTTCCTGTCCATTTTTTAACTGTGTGTACGTTTAACAGTTTAATGGGTAATGTGTATGATTATAGTTAAAATAAAATTGTATAGGTATGTATTTAAAAGTATAAACGCACTTTTGGTTACATTATATAGTTTTATATATTTTATTTATATAAGCATAGGTATATAAGCAAAAGTATTGTATAAGTAGATGTACTGCAGGGAATACCATAAGAACAAGATGATATTGGCTGTTTTTCTATAAAGAAATTATAGAAAATCCACAAGTATTTATCTTATTATTTTGTGTGACTCCAAGCATAGAAAAAGTCTTATAATGAAAGGTAAAATATATACATACCTACATATTAGGAAATTAAAAAACCCCAATCATTTTATTTCTTTGATTGTAACTTTTCTATTTTTGGGGGTTTGGATCTAACAAAAGTGTACTATTTAAATTTACTATTACTATTTCAAATTTGTTTTGGTACTAAATTAAAACACTTGTATTTATATTTAAGGTGTATTTATTTTACATCCTCATAGAATTAAAATTATTATCATTAATATTAATTATCTACTTACATCTTCTGAATTTTAATTCATTTATCCAGTTCACTACATTTTGATAAATGTAAATCCAATCTTCTATAAATCCAATTCAGCTACAGGCTAAAATGATGAATGAAAGGACAGAATACTACAGAACAAAATAGAAATGGATAAAAATAACAAAATTAAAGAGGTAAACACACAGTATTAAAAACAAATTTGTTTTTATTATGGTAAATGTATATTTTCAAAAGTTGATCGAACTGTCAAGTGTCAAATCGAAAATCTGTGACCCGTGATTGGTCCAAATTCTTCCATAACACAAGTCCAGCGGTGGGATCACGATCGGTAGAATGGTAGAATGCTGACGTCACGTTGCCTAGCAACCTTCGATTATCGCCTGCAAGCGTAAATTTGGTATCACGATGAATAGAATGGTCGTTTCCAGTCGAATTTTATCCCCACCCTTGTAGAATAAAAATCCTCCTCAAACTACCACTTCTTAGCTGTAGAAAGGACGGTTAATCTCTTTCTTTCTCATGTTAATAAACAAAAACAGAACCAATATGGCAATATGACAGATATTTATTTTTCCCGCTTCCGTATTTTTTGTCTTGTTTATTGTTATTGTTTATGTTCACTAATATGTTTTACAACATAATATTTCAATCAACGGTTTTTCTCATAGACATGTAAAGAAAGTTTCTCGTGGTTTTTCATAGTGACTGTTTTGTAAAAATACAATTAGTTTTTATTTTGAGATAACTAATAGCAGAATAACGAAGCAACAAACCTAAATAACATGTTTGGCTTTCCTTTATTTGGAGACATCAACTTTATTTCTTCGTGATACTGGTACCTTAAACCTGTACAGAATAGAATTTTGTCTCAAAATAGATTGGTGAATGTATCTACTTACACTGTATGTTTCTTAGATGAATAAAACTTTTTTCTACATAATTGTAGGTACATTTTGATTTTATATACTGTTTAACAACCCATACTTATAGTAAATATATAAACCTACCACTAATAACCCTAGTGGTTGATGCAGATAAAAAAAAGTTTGACCTTCACTGTGATTGTTTTTAATAAGTTATTTAAATTATTTGTAGTTTTTTTATAAAAATTTGTTTGAATTTAATTTTTTGATTAAATGCTTATTCTTTTGCACATTATTTGTATTCTGAAAGCTTACCTATATAAAGATGTTTAATGCCTGGTTGCACCAACAGATCTTAAACTTTAGACGTGCCTTAAGCTCAGATTGCGAAATATATGTACGTGTGGCATCATTGAGTCTTAGATCAGTTTTCAGCTTGGCACAATGGATTATTTAATTTATTTAAATAAGAATCGAAAATTATGGTGCAATATGAGTGAAACTTAAAGCGGCCATATCTATGAGCTGAGCTGAGTTTAAGATTTGTTGGTGCTACCAGGCATAAGTTTAGTTAATAAAAATATATGATTTACTATTTTATTGGGAAAAAGCCACAATTTAAGTGAAAAATGAAATTTATTGACGTTTTAACTTCCACTTCCGAAGCAGTTATCGAAATATAAAATATAAATTAATATAATCAATTTTAATTCAACTTATTAATGAGTACTAAAATATTAATTAAGATTTTGTATTTCAATAACGATTTCCGACTTGGAAGTTGAAACGTTAATAAATTTTATTTTTAACTAAATCGTGGATTATTTCACAATAAAATAGTATATTGCATACGATATCACAAAGAAGCAGCTTCAGAACAATATAAAAATATATGTAAATTAACTACAGAGGACTTACAAAATTAACCTTAATTTTTGTGAAATATTTTTTCTCAAAAAATGCATTGTTTCTGCAGAAAAACCTCAGAATCCTCTTACTATTATCATTATAATTTTCAGGTTGAAATAAAAATCAATAATGGGTAAAACATAAACTTTATTTAAACTGAAGAAAACATAAAAACAAATATAATCCATGAACATTATAAAAATAACATAAAGACAAATCTTCATAACAAAGTTGTAGTACTTCTCTGTTACATCCAAAACATTTTCTTTCATAGGACTGAAAAAGCACACAGTATTGTCTTAACATTGTTTCATACCAAGACTAAAATAAGAACAAAGAATAAATCACAAATAAACCACAAATTTATGTAAATTGAAAAATAATGCAATTTTACTCTCTATGGCCAGTTTCACCAACAACAAATAAATCAGTGAATAGTTTGATAATTTAAAATTAAATTGACAAATTTTCTTTATATAGATATTTAAAGTGAGATTAACTCGTCAATTCATTTGAAGAGTAAATACTTATTTGATGAATAAATAAAATAAGTACTATTTGACGTTAGAGAAACATAGTTGTGTCAGTTTTATCAGTTGAATAATTTTATTCATCGAATAAACTACTATTCATCTTTGGTGAAACTGGTCATTAGTCAATGAATCTTTACAATTATTATTTCTAGTGCAAAAATAAGTAATAATATTAAACTACTTATAAAAATTATTATGAAACTTTAAATAAACATTTCTTTAAGATATTTGATTAAATGCATCCATAAAACAAAAGTTTTATGTTCAAAATACTTCATAATAAGATATAAAGCTTCACCGTCCAGCAAAGATAACTAAGAAGTGAAAGTAATCTTTGCCAGAATAGAAATGGAAAATGCTTTGATCTCTATTTTAAACGATCTGCTGCAAAAAAGTTTTACATTTGAGTTTCTCCACATCATGTGTTGCACCTCCCCATCTAGCATCGATGTTTAAAATTTTTAAGTCTGGATCACACGCCTAAAAGATTGTAATTTTTTACTTATTCTTTATTTTGTTAGTCAAAGTTTTTTCAACACAAATATCAACAAATACTACAAATTTTTGTGATATTTGCAATATAATATATTATGTGATAATACATTATTTTTATAAATTGATTATTGGCAGCATATAGTACATAATATAATATTACAAGTAAGTAGTGTTATATAACGAGTGTTACAATTTCTACATTTTTAGAAAGATAACTTTTCTATTAAGATAGTTATGTTCCCGTTCCGTTGGAGCAATTATAGCAACATGTGTGCAAACTATGGCCCCTACACAGCCAGGAAAGTTAAACTTCTGCATAAATTTTCTTTTAAAATTCTCTTTTTGAACGAATGTAGTAGGAAAGATAATCGACTCTTCACTTAGATATTCAATTGTTAAATTTGTTACATCATTTAAACGGTTGCTAACAGTATTTTAGGCAATTGATATAGTAGTTATATATAGGCATAAAGTGAAACGTACGCCGATGTGTTTAGTATATTAGTATACAAAATGTATATACACATCAACGTTCATTTCACTTTATGTTTTGACTTAATTTGTTTGAAAATGAATCGCTACACGTGGGAAAAGTTATAGCGGACGAAAAATAACTGATAGCTCTGACCGACTACTCTTTGATAGGAACTTATTGCATAAAAATAAGTGAGGTAAAAATTTACAGTGAAGGCTCAACACTGCTTGGATGAACGGATTATCACATATTATGAGGTATAAGCCTCTCAAAAAAATAGTTCACCATGTCTGTTGTTAATATAAATAAATCTACAAACTCCTAAAGTAAATGCATCACTTTCCCTTCTCATTATTGTCCTCTATATTATACCTATTTATTTCGTTTCTTAATTGCTCATTTCTTTGTATATGAGCAGGAAGCATCTAAACGTCGAACTATATCAGTATTTAATATAAACATCAAAATATATTAATAATAATTAATAATTAAATAGTTCACTATGTCTGCTGTTGATATAAATAGATCTACAAACTCCTAAAGTAAATGCATCACTTTCCCTTCTCATTATTCTCCTCTATATTATACCTATTTATTTCATTTCTTAATTGCTCATTTCTTTGTATATGACCAAGTATCCGAGCAGGAAGCATCTGAACGTCGAACTATATCGGTATTTAATATAAACATCAAAATATATTAATAATAATGATATAAACCTACAACTTATTAATGTGTTATTTTTCCTTTACAGTAACAGGAATTTATAGAAAAAATACCTACATAAAAATACCTTAATATAACAATGTTCTCTAGTCACAGGTAAAATTTAAAAATTTAGTGATTTCTAATAAAATAGTTTCAAACATTAAAATATACAAATTGAAAATAATCACAAATTATAATCTTTCTTTAGGTTAGCTTTTTGAATACAACCACCACAAAATAAAGACAACCACACATCAAACAGCAATATTTTTAAGAAGAAGAAGCGATATTTTTAACATGGCTAGTAGAATATCCGAACATTGCCGAGCACCGATTCTACTTTCCCAAGCGTGTTAACGTGATACCAAAATTGTCGATTGTAGAATTATTTTTGTGACGTCAGCATTCTACCATTCTACTGATCGTGATCCCACCACTGGAGGTGGATCACGAAACTCGATTATCGAGTTTAGTCGATAGAGTTAACTCGATAATCGGGAACTTTGTTTCACGACATTCGATAAATCGACTCGACTCGACCAAAATCTCTCGACAACCCTAAAGGTGTCGAGTTAACCAGTTTTTAAGGTTATGCTATTATTATTAGTGTGTTTTGGAAGAAATTAAAAAAAAAATTATATAAAAACTCTAATATTTGTATTATTTATTTGTATATTTACTTATTTTCCATGATACTATAAATAACATTAACTTTATTTATAGTATGTTATTTTCTATAAAAACTTAATCTTATATAAAATCACAAGTGCTTTGGACCAAATTTGTTAATTTCTTAATAAAAATCACAAGTATGCTGCCAATTGTTCGAGAACATTTACTACAAATTCAAAGAAGACAAGAAAATCTTGCATTGGTTCGTAAACGTGAACAACTCAGACGAAATCAGGAACCATTTGAACTGCCTGAAAAAAGATTTATAGAGTTATTCAGACTCTCTAAGGACTTAGCATCAATACTCATCCAATTTGTAAGCCATCATGTAGCAGAGAGAAAAGTAGCTAGAGGAATAACTGTAGAAAGTATAGTTCTTTGTAGTTTACGTTTTTATGCAACAGGGTCGTATCAAAGGTGTTTGGGAGAAGAGTTTAATTTTGGTATAGCCCAGAGCACTGTTCATAAGTATGTCCATCTAATAACTGATATTTTAAATGAACATTTTGTGCCTCAGAAAATAACATTTCCTATAAGTGAAGAAGAACGGGATGTTTTAAAAAATGATTTTTTAAGGAAATGGGGATTTCCTGGTTGCATTGGGGCCGTTGATGGCACCCATGTAGCTATCTTAAAACCAAGTATTGAAGAACACAATTTCATTAACAGAAAGGGCTATCACTCTTTAAACTGTCAAATTATTTGTGACACTCAATTAAAAATTAGAAGTGTATTTGCAAATTTTGGTGGCAGTACTCATGACAGCTTTATATGGAGGAATTCAACTGTCAATACATATATGAATCAACTGGCAACTAATAATGAAAGATGTTGGTTAGTGGGGGATTCTGGGTATCCTCTTTTGCCTTATCTAATGACTCCATTTCTTGTACCAGCTAACAATGCAGAGAGGCGTTAGGCAGAGAGCAATGAAGCTCATGTACAAAGTAGGAACTGCATTGAGAGATGTTTTGGAGTACTTAAAACAAGATTTCGATGTTTGTCAAGAGAACGCACATCAAGATACAAACCAGAGTTTGTTTGCAAATTAGTTAGAGTGTGTGCAACATTACACAATATGTGCATAGAAGGGGACATAGAATTTGTAGAAGAACTGCAAAATCCAGAGGGGGCTATGGAAGATGGCCCAGCGTACCATGCCCATAATATCCTTGCTGGACAACATATGAGAAATCTTATTGTTACTACTTACTTTCAATAAATGTTATTTTAGTGCCTTCATCTTGTTTGAATTTAAATTGGGTAAATTGATTAAAGTACTTGTTGCAGTCTTCTTTGCTATTGATATGTAACTACTCCAAATCAAAATGATTCATTATTTAATTTGAAGCCTTTGCTTGTATACAATATAATAAACTATGGATTTCTTGGGACTAGCCCCTGGGATCCATAGTTTGTCTATAAAGGCTTAATAAAATAAACTTGGAGTGTTAGTATGCCATTTTTTAATTTAGTTTTATTTATTTATGAGCAAGCCCAATTTAAGATAAATAAGAAATTTACAATTTAGAGCAGTGCTATAACAAAAAAATAGTTGACTAGTAAATAAAATGAGTAATAAAAGCAGTAAACAAATATTTATTTTATGAACAAACAAAGTATACTACATTTTCTCTGCAATAATTTTTAACGAATCCGCTATAGAACCTAGCTTTTGGTTGATTGACTCCAGTTTTGTGTCCATGTTTTTCAGTATGTCAATTGTTTCCACATATGTATCTTCAACACTCACTTTCCTTTGTTTCACATAACTATGTTCATGTGTTGAAATTTGTCTCTTTTCAACTCTAGGTTTTGTAGATATTGGGTTGATGGGAACACTAGATGTAGAGACAGAGGTAGGAGATGAACATACCCCTTCTTGCCAACTGGTGGATGCACCATCATTTATTTTTACGGATATTGGTAAATGCAATTGTGATTGGGCCAATGTCTGAGGTGGTTCCAACTAAAAAACAGTTAAATAATAAAATTTAAAAAATCATAAAGCTGCTTTAGTAGTTAAGGTCGGTGTGGTGAAAGCCTTCTTAAATCAACCTTAAATTTATGGAAAGCTTAAATCAGTTAGGAGACTATTAACAAGTTTGTTCCTACAGAAGTTTCCAACTGTGACCGACTGTCAGATGCATGCACAATAATAATTTCGCCGTTCCAACAAGATTTTCTCTGATTACTAGTCAACAAAGTACACTGTTTCATGAAATATTTAATCAGTTTGAGATTAGTTTCTGACAGTTTGAAAAGTTTCCGAACTTTTTGCAAAATGGTAAACACAGAAGAAACAGGCCCGCCGTAAGCGGGCGTGCAAGGCGTGCACCGCACAAGGGCGCCATGTCCTGGGGGGCGCCAAATCAGAAATCAAACAAATATGTATAACAATTAACGACAGAGAGCAAAATTACTACTTTTCTTTTTACATCAAATCTTGTATATTTCTTTTATATACTAAATATAGAGTCAGAGGAATTACTAACTGGAAATATAATCCCTTATTTACAAAAGTCTGTCGATGTAAGTTATTAGTCCGATTTCATTCCAGCTGAATATGCACGTTTGAACATAAAAATATAACAATGTATTCAGAACCAGCGATATAAACAAAAGAGCAAGCACTTAACTTTATCTTAATGTATACCTACTCATATTTGTTTAGGTAATAAATTTCGAGAACTTTGGGAATATTATATTTCATTTACTATGAAACACTTTTTTATCGCTTTATTAATTGATGCTAAGCTTGTCTTTTTGTCCCTAAACTGTTTTTCTGTTAGGTCATTCATTTTCATTATTTGAGTGGCTTCGTGATTACTATTACTTCCACCAAGTAAGCATCAAGTTAATGTATTACGATTACGATACGAATACGGAATGAGAGTGTAAATTATAAATTTCTAAAAAAGACAAAATTCTTTGTGATTGTGAATTGAGTGATTGTGTTAAAGCAGCTGAAGCTTCATTCATCGATCAAAGATCAAACTGAAGGATCTTACAGTGGTCAGTGGTAAGGTAAGCGTTTTATAAAATCACTAATGTAGTTTTAAAATTTTTTATTAGGTCAAAAATGTAATACTTTACACCCCTCAATTACATTAACCGAAATAAAATCCATTTTGATAAAGCAAATTATTCGCGAAGTTAAAACTAAAGCAAATTTATTAAATTTTAAAGCTGTTTTTCTTTTTATCGTTTAAATCGTTTTGAGCAAAAACATTTTTTAATAATAAAATTATTGAGTTATTTTATTTTTCAAATTTTAATTATAAAAAAATTGGCACTTTTTTCAATGTACATATTTTCAAAACAAGCAAACATTTAAATAATTTTATAACAATTTGTACTATTTAAGAATATAATATTAGTCCATTCACTCACGGTAAAATATTGCAAAACCTCACAATTTCGAATCATAGATATATAGACAAGGCGAAAACGGCGGGTTCGAAGGGAAAAATATTCCCATGAGATTTTTTTGCATAATCACATTCGTGAGACATCCCAGAATAAGGTTCAAGAAGTCGCCCATGTGAAAAGTGGGCCAATTTTTTTTTACAATTTTTTTTTTATCAAATTTCAAGAATCAATATTTTTGGCCTGAACAATTTTTTCTTTAATTTTTTGGACCATTCTGGACAAAAAAGTCTCTTATAATTTTTCTCTAAAGTTGATCGTTTTCGACTTATAAGCAATTTAAAGGCTTAATAACTCGGTTAAAAGTTATTATTATGAAAGTCAATATATGACTAAATCAAAGTTTAAAGCCCCCCCTACAAGATCCTGAAGAAATTTTTGTCATTATTTTATTACTAAGCTGTTATTTTTAAGAAATAATAATAAGCGCCATGCACGTGTGCGGGGCTGTAAATGCTGAGTGCGAGAGAGAAGCCATTCCAGCAGTCCAATTGTGCATCTTACTCGCACTCACATTTACAGCAGCGTCAATACGATCTAACCACTCATTGTTATTAATTAAAAATAACAGCTTATAGTAAATTAATGACACAGATTTCTTCAGGATCATGTAGCGGCGACTTTAAACTTTGATTTAGTCACTTTCTGACTTTCAAAATAATAATTTTTGACCGAGTTATTAAGTCTTAAAAATGGCCATTTTCGCGTTTTTCAAATTTTAACTTGCTTATAACTCGAAAAAGATCAACTTTAGAGAAAAATTATAAGAGACCTTTTTTGTCCAGAATGGTCCAAAAAACCTAAAAAAAATTAGTCCGGGCCAAAAATATTGATTTTTTGCAATTTGATTAAAAAAAAATTGTTAAAAAAAATTGGCCCACTTTTCTCGTGGGCGACTTGTTGAACCTTATTCTGGGACGTCTCACGAATGTGATTATGCAAAAATATCTCATGGGAATATTTTTCCCAACGAACCCGCCGTTTCCGCCTTGTCTAATAGTCCAGATAAATAAGATTTTTCTCGTGACACATCCCCCTCCAGTCCGAAACCAAATTTTTTGAGTAGTATGGACATCAACATTATTAACCTATATGTTTCCTGCAGCTGATTTTGATGATATACATAGTTATAAACAAATGAAGATCAAAAAACGCTAAATTCTCGCTTTTTCGTCTATTACCAAAAATTTAAGCACTTTAAACAAATTTGAGAGTAAGAAACTCATAAATCGTATAAAAAACTTCAATATGGCGTTCGCTGAATATGTCTATCCTTATTGGTTGCTTAGAAAATTGCAAAATAAATCATAAATTTTCAGTTTTTATAAATATTCATAACTTATGTAAAAATTAACTTAGAACCATCTTATTACACGGAATGCTGATACTTCTTGTCTCTTGTTATTTAAAGTTATTTAATTTGTTTTTCCCAAATTAATTTTTTTGCAACACTACAAGTCAGAAAATTATGAGGCTACAATAATACTTCGGACAGTTTATGAAAGAAGAACATTTACCTATACTATTACCTTGATTTAACATAAATGACAAAATAATTTTAAACAGTGTTAAATTATTTTGCAAAAACATTTTTTGCTTACTTATAAACAATTAGAATAACTTTTTAACCGCTACCCGTAGAAAAATTATTTTTTCATATTTAGAAAGACTGAATTTTTATACACATTTAGAAAGAAAAACAACTGTCCTAGGACAATTAGGGGCAAAGTTAGCCCCCCCATTTTTTTAATTTACATGTTTTTGCAAAATAATTTTGGCATATTTATAAATATTTTTTGTATCTTTTTTCAATTAAATTAATACTGTAAATTTTCTTCTTTCATAAACTATCCAAAGTATAACTGTAATTTCATTATTTTCTGACTTACAGTGTTGCAAAAAAAATAATTTGGGATAAACAAATTAAATAACTTTTAAACTATTTGACCAATTGCTTTGAAATTTAGGGTATAAATTAAGCACCATAAGTCTCAGCATTCGGTGTAATAAGAAGGTTCTAAGTTAATTTTTTACATAAGTTATGAATATTTATAAAAACTCAAAATTTATGATTTATTTTGCAATTTTCTAAGCAACCAATAGGTAAGGATAGACATATTAAGCGAACGCCATATTGAAATTTTTTATACGGTTTATGAGTTTCTTACTCTCAAACTCGTCCAAAATGCCTATTTTTTTAGTAATAGACGAAAAAAGCGAAAATTTACCGTTTTTTGATCTTCATTTGTTTATAACACTATGTACCTATATTATCAAAATCGGCTGCAGGAAACATATAGGTTATTATTATACATGTCAATACTACTCAAAAAATTTAGTTTCGGCCTGGAGGGGGTTGTGTCACCAACAGGATATTTTTTTCCTTATTTCTCTGAACTAATATTATGGTCCATTTACTCGGTTTTTGCTCCAAATTTTGAAGAACCACTGGGATTGACATGAAATTTGGCATATTGGCATACACATAGCTAACATGTCCAAGAAAAAAGTGATATTGTGCCGATGCGTGATTTTTTTTCTGAAAGTGAGTTTCACGGTTTCACACCTTCTAGAGGGTGAAAAAACATACCTTCAAAATAAGTCCGTAATTGGATAAAATGGACAATTCTAAAGAACTTTTGTTTTATGGGCTTTTTTTACAAAACAATACTCTTCGAGTTATTTGCGAGTGAATATGTTCATGTTTCAACAAACAAAAATGCGTTTCTATTCAACAGTTCATGGTAAATAACTCAAAAAGTAAGTATATTATCCAAAAAAATATTCTTAGCAAAAATATAGCTTATAAAAAACTTAAAAAAATGGTGTACCTATATATGAAGCCTGTATTGTAGACCTACCAGAAGCAGAGTTGTTGTAGCTAATGAAAAGTAATATCTTATTCGTCAAATTTGTCAAAAAATAAACCACAACTCATTGAAATATTTAATTTGAAATTTGACTGATAACAACCTACTTTTCATTAGCTGTAACTCTGCTTCTACTGGGTCTACAGACTCAGTATATACACCATTTTTTTTCACATTTTTCTAAGCTATATTTTTGGTATGAATATTTTTTCGAAAAAATAATTACTTTTTGAGTTATTTGTGTAAATCCGTCGAAGAACATGTTTTTCTTGTTGAAAAATGAACATTCACTCGCAAATAACTGGAAAAGCTTTTACTTAGAACAAAAGTTGCTTAGAATTAATCAGTTTACCCAATGGCGGACTTATTTTGAACTGATGTTTTTTCACCTCCGAGAAGGGCTGAAAACCCACCTCCAGGGCAAAAGCAACATCGGCACTATATCCCTTTTTTCTTTGACATATTAGCATTGTTAGCTATGTGTGTACCAAATTTCATGTCAATTCAAGCGGCTCTTTAAAACCCACAGCAAAAAGCATACTATGTATGTATGTAAGAAAACTAAGGGTCTTTGTGAAAGTCCAGTCCATATAGTTATAGTTGAAGAGGGGGCGGCATAATTGGAATTGCACGCGGGCGATCAAACTGTTAGCGGCGGCTCTGAGAAGAAATGTTTATATAATAGATTCTAGAATTATTACAGTCTCTGCTATCAAAGTAGTAAAATTTTTGGAATATTGTATATAGAATCCCTTCTCTTAGTAATATTTCCTTATTAAATGTTTTAGTATCACCAACTGAGATTTGTGTTGTAATCTAATAGTCAAAATTATGCAAATATGGGTATCTATGTACTCATTATATACATTTTAAAAAAGTATAAATATTAGATTACAAAATAAGTAATTTCAGTTAAAGAAACCCAAATATAATACAGATTCTAGAGTTACAGTCTCTGCTATCAAAACATTATATGGCCTTGGTAAGACTATACATTTATTATACTCATATTGGTGATCTAATATTGTAGATGTTTTTATTATGTAAATATTTTAAAGTTTTATTATTGAAATAATAAAAAATTTCTTTTTGATGATGTTCAAATGGTTTTTAATCATAGAACAGTGATATTTTCGTGCATTATCAAATAATATGGAATATGGGTAAAATAGTAAGGTTAAACTTCTCTTGTTCCAGTGTTCCCATATATCAAAGTTTGTCCGACTAGACACCCTTAAGCTATTAACAAATTTGCAGACCTATAACCTTTTTGTTTGATTACAATGTTTGGGATTAGAAAGTAATAAGAAGGTACTTACACCTGCTTCTGCCATATTTAGTCCAATAAAACTACTCCCCAGTAATTTCAAAGCCCTCTCCTCGTAGGAAGTCAATTGTTTTCCACTTGGGGGTCCTCCTCCAGTTCCAGTTTGTTCCCGTTTTATTTCTGCAGCTTTCTTTTTCAATGCCGACTTAAAATCGGTCCAAGTCTGAAAAGCATAATTATTTTAAATGATTTTTGCCATATAAGACCCTAATAGCACAAGGACGTCCATTGGACGTCCGTCACGGACTTTAGGGACGTCCATTGGACGTCCGTTTTCGTCCGAGGAACGTCCTTTATACGTCCCATTTTGGTCCAAATGTCGCGCTACCGAACGTCCATTGGACGTCCATCTAAGGTCCGAGGGGACGTATATTGGACCTTAATCGGACGTAATTTGGACCTTGATCGGACGTCCTAGGGGACGTAAATTGGACCTTAATCGGACGTAAATTGGACCTTAATCGGACGTAAATTGGACCTTAATCGGACGTAAATTGGACCTTAATCGGACATAAATTGGACCTTAATCGGACGTAAATTGGACCTTAATCGGACGTAAATTGGACCTTAATAGGACGTAAATTGGACCTTAATGGGGCGTAAATGGGACCTTAATCGGACGTAAATTGGACCTTAACCGGACGTAAATTGGACCTTAATAGGACGTAAATTGGACCTTAATCGGACGTAAATGGGACCTTAATCGGACGTAAATTGGACCTTAATCGGACGTAAATTGGACCTTATCGGACGTAAATTGGACCTTAATAGGACGTAAATTGGACCTTAATCGGACGTAAATGGGACCTTAATCGGACGTAAATTGGACCTTAATCGGAAGTAAATTGGACCTTAACCGGATGTTCTAGGGGACGTGAATTGGACCTTAACAGGACGTTCAATTTTGGTCCAAATGCCACGTTGCCAAACGCCCAATGGAGGTCCACTTAACATCCGAAGGGACGTTCGGTGGACGTCAATTGGCCTTCATAGGACGTCCCAGTTTGGTCCAATGTCTTGCTGCCGAATATCCATCTACTGTCGTGGGAAATAAAAAATATATTTTTTAAGGAACTTATATTACATCTTATATTAAATTACAATTATTGGATATTACATTATTTACATTAAATTACAATACACTTCTCCAAGAAATTAACGCACCACCTTAAATATGGGGTATTTTTGATGTCTCGTATTTCCTAAACCTGTTGTTTCATCTAAGTGATTTTTTTATAATATTATAGCCTAGGCTATAGGCTACCTCCTTAAGCTTGTCATGCACAGGGAGCTATGCTGTAATATATGTACATTATATCATATCGCTCTCTAGTGGGACCGTGCAAGTTCGGAAAAGCGACACCTATTTCTACGCTCTGAACTTTTATTCGCACTTTTAATTATATTGGCCAATCATATGGTCCTGGTTACTGGATAATTGTCAAGGCCATAATCCAAAAAAAATAATAAGAAGAAAAAATAAGATTTAGGTTGTGTTATTCAAACGTAAACAATTGTATGTAGTAAATAAAATTAGTTATTAAAATGCAGTATTGCAAGCAAAATACAATTAATTAAATTTACCTTTATATAATAATTGCATATCATATCAATATTGTGAAGAAATATATAATTTTTCTTCTTAAATGACAATAGGTATGAAATGTACGTCAATTTGACAATTTCAGTTGACAATATGAATTATTTAAGAAAGTTGCAATATTTCTCCGCTATTCGCGCACGATCGTTTCGCGTATCCCTTCCAAGTACTTGCACACCGCGAATAGTAATGAGTGAGCCTGCAGACAGGAAACAAATGGTTCCGTATGTGCAGGCTCACTCATTACTATAGAGTGCGATGTGATATAATATATATTACAGTATAGCTCCCCGTGCATGACAAGCATAAGGAGGTACTTAACCTATAGCCTAGGGCCTAGGCTAGAATATTATAAAAAAATCACTTAGATGCAACAACAGGTTTAGGAAATTCGAGACATCAAAAATGCCCAATTTTTAAGGTGGTGCGTAATCGGTTGTATATACAGGGTGTAACAAAAATACACGTCATAAATTAAATCACATATTCTGGGACCAAAAATAGTTCGAATGAACCTAACTTACCTTAGTACAAATATGCACATAAAAAAAGTTACAGCCCTTTGAAATTACACAATGAAAATCAATTTTTTCGATTATATCGAAAACTATTAGCGATTTTTTATTGAAAATGGACATGTGGCAGTATTATGGCAGGAATATCTTAAAGAAAAATTATGGTGAAATTTGTGCACCCCATAAAAATTTTATGGGGGTCTTGATCCCTTAGATCCTCCCACACTTTTGTGTACGTTCCAATTCAATTTTATTATTGTGGTACCATTAGTTAAATTCAATATTTTTGTTTCTTAGTATTTTTCAGATAAGGCAGTTTTTATCGAGTTGCGACTTCTTTTTTAACATGTCTACATAAAAATTTTATGTGGGTTTTGTTCCTTTAAACCCCCCAAATGTTTGTGTACGTTCCAATTAAACTATTACTGAGGTACCATTAGTTAAACAGAATGTTTTTAAAACTTTTTTGCCTCTTTGTATTTTTTCGATAAGGCACATTTTATCGAGATCTGGCTTCTTTTTTAATATGGTTCAAAATATACCTAAAAATGTAAAGCATAAATAAGTCTGCATATTATTACCAAGTCTCCATAATCGTACTTAACCATATACAAATATGTGGTGGATTTGACAAATATTCAAAATATTTCGATAAAAATTGACTTTTCGAAAAAGCAATAAGAGGCAAAAAAGTTTTTAAAATGTTGTGTTTAAATGGTACTACAATAATAATTAAATTGAAACGTGCACAAAAGTTTGGGGGGGTTTAAAGGAACAAAACCCCCAAAATATTTTTATGGGGTGTCCAAATTTTACTATAGTTTTTTCGTAAGATACTGCTGCCATAATAATGCCACATGTCCATTTTCAATAAAAAATCTCTAATAGTTTTCGATATATCGGAAAAAATCACTTCATCTTGTAACTTCAAATGAGTGATAAAGGCACAGAGACTTAGATGGCGAGGTCACATTGAAAGGATGCCAAACACGAGGACTCCAAAAATGGTACTAAACTACACTACAGCTTCAAGAAAGAGAAGAGGAAGGCCGAAAAATAGATGGAAGCAAGAGGTCGAAAAAGATTTGGAAAGAATGGTGCTACAGGGTCAGAAAAGAAAAATGAATAACAGGAAGGAATGGAGAAAAATCACATATCAAGCCAGAGAAGATCTCAGTACATAAAGAAACGTGAAAATGAAGAAAAAAACAAACTTTTCAAGCCATGGGCCTCTAAGGCCCTTAGTGCTATTATATATATATATTGTTATATTTCTATTTGATATGAAAATTAAATTTTGATAATTATAAACAAAATTCACTTTAATATAAAATATTTTTAATTTTCTCAACCTCGGGCATATAAATTTAGAACAACCTGTATACAACAAATTGTTATATTTAATTTTAAGAAGTGATTAGAATAAGCGTACGAAACTCGGAACAATGTGCTTAGATAAACAAAGTGAATGACGCGTACCATTATCGTTCTTCTCGGAAGGTCGATCATTAGCCTATGCTAAATAAAACTCAGTGAAATAGATGATAGTTCATTATCGTTTTTCGCGGAAGGTTTCGATCATTAGCCTATGCTAAATAAGACTCATTTGAAAGAGAGAATAGGTCATTAAAATTTGTAAATAGTTAGAAAGTATTTTAGAATGGGAATTAAATATTTTCTTTTGAAATCCATTAAGCATATTTAGAAAGATTAAAAATTGGTTTTGAGGAATATTACGAATGAGAGTTGGTGGTGGAAGATTGATTTGTGAATCTGGAAGGGATATTTAGAAAGTAGGGGAATGGATGAGAAAGTGAGAGCAGAATGTTTTGAGCTGTCGAGAAGTGAAGTCGAGTAGTAGACGGTAGTGTACGGAGAGTGAGAAAGCCGATGTAGTTCCGTGAGTGTGGAGTATCTATCGTGGAACGAGAAGTAGGCCAGGTCGAGAGTAAAAGAACCTCCTTGAGCCAAGAGTGTCCCGGTAGCTGATAGCAGTTTCGAGAAAGGTAGAACACAGCATCACGACAGACGCAGGAACGAGAGCTATACGAGCTAGTTTTTCAAAGGAGAACATTACTGGAAGCCAGGACGAGGTTTGATCGCAGCCAAGGATAGCAGGAAACGGGTCTTGTGTGAGGACATTTTCAGTTCACCAGGAAAAGGTCAGTCTCATTTGTTTGGACATGAATGTATGGGTTTTTCGTATTAAATTCCACATAAAAAATTAAATAACATAATCAATAATATCAGAAAAGCTTCATCAAACTTAAATAGAGTTGTTCCTAATAACTCCTAATAGTTAAATGTTAATAAAAACTTTCAATTGAAAACCAAAAGGAAATAAGATTCCCATTTGTAAATGTTATGTTTAAGAATAATAAGAAATAGCAAATATTAAGCATTGATTGCCTTTTAAATAAAATAAAAAATATTTTGATTATAATTGTAACCCATATGTGTATTTTTTTTACTCTTTTCTTTTCTATCCCGATTAGGAACCATTAAGAAATATTTAGAAGCCACGAAAGTAAGTAATTAATTTATAATTCGCCCTGAGATTGAAAACATATTGATATGTGATCTGGTTAATTAATTAGATTAGTATTAATACATTGATTAAATTAAGTGACATATAAGAATATTATCTCATATCAATAATCAAGATCACATCAATATATATATATATATATATATATATATATATATATATATATATATATATATATATATATATATATATATCATCATCATTCTCTTTGCCTTATCCCTATGCGGGGTCGGCTTCCCTAATTGCATTTCTCCACACAATTCTATCTTGGGCCATATCAATGTTAATCCCCTTTACCAACATGTCCTGCCTTATCGTCTCCCCCCAGGTCTTCTTTGGTCTTCCTCTCCTACTCCTTCCAGGAATCTGCACTTCAGCTATTCTTCGTATTGGGTGGTTAACGTCTCGACGTTGAACATGACCAAACCATCTTAACCTATGCTCTCTCATTTTGGCATCAATTGGTGCCACACCTAGACTTCCCCTAATATACTCATTTCTAATTTTATCCTTCTTTGTCACTCCACTCATCCATCTAAGCATTCTCATTTCCGCCACATGCATTCGCTGTTCCTCTTTCTTTTTCACTGCCCAACATTCAGTTCCGTACATCATAGCTGGTCTTATGGCTGTTTTATAGAATTTTCCCTTCAGCTTCATTGGAATTTTTCTGTCACACAACACACCACTCGCTTCTTTCCACTTCATCCATCCAGCCCTAATTCTACTGCATGCATCTCCATCTATTTCTCCATTACTCTGTAATACCGATCCTAGGTACTTAAAACTATTGCTTTTTACAATCATTTCACCATCCAAAGATACCATTTTATTTGTAGTAGCTCCATCTTTAAATGAACATTCCAAATACTCTGTTTTTGTCCTACTAAGTTTTAAACCTTTTTCCTCCAGAGCTTGTCTCCACTGTTCCAGTTTTTGTTCTAAGTATCTTTCACTATTTCCTACTAACACGACATCATCAGCATACATTAAGCACCATGGAATGTTACCCTGTATTTTCGCTGTTATCTGGTCCAAAACTAATGAGAATAAATACGGACTAAGCACAGAACCTTGATGCAATCCTACTTTCACATGAAATTTATCAGTCTCTCCCACACCTGTCCTAACACTAGTCGTTACTCCCTCATACATATCCCTCACAATCTTTACATATTCACCAGGGACTCCTTTCTTATTGAGTGCCCACCACAGAATCTCTCGAGGAACTCTATCATATGCTTTCTCAAGATCAATGAATACCATATGAGCGTTTGTTTCTTTACTCCTGTATTTTTCCATCAACTGCCTTATAGTGAAAATTGCATCTGTTGTTGATCTACCCTGCATAAAGCCAAATTGATTCTCGGATATTTCGGTCTCTTCACGTATCCGTCTATCAATTACTCTTTCCCATATTTTCATGGTGTGGCTAAGCAGTTTTATAGCCCTGTAGTTTGTACATTGTTGTATATCTCCCTTGTTTTTGTAAACAGGTACCAGTATACTGCTTCTCCATTCGTCTGGCATTTGTCCAACTTCCATAATTCTATTAAATAGACCTGCTAGCCACCTTGTTCCTGTCTCTCCCAATGCTCTCCATACTTCCCCAGGAATATCATCTGGTCCTACCGCTTTTCCTTTCTTTATTTTTTGAAGCGCTTGAGCCACTTCCTCATTGGTTATTTTGGTGACCATTGCTGCTACTGTCTCCGTTGACTCTACAGGCTGTCTGTCAAATTCTTCATTTAATAAGCTGTCAAAGTACTTTCTCCATCTCTTTTTGACATCCCTTTCGTGAACTAGTATTTTATTATTTTCATCTCGGATACATCTAATCTGATTAAAATCTTTTGCTTTCTTTGCTCTCTGTTTGGCTATTTTATATATCTTCGTTTCGCCTTCCCTGGTATCAAGTTGATCGTATAGGTTTGAATACGCTTCTGCTTTAGCTTTTGCTACTGCTACTTTCGCTTCCTTTTTGGCGACCATATAGTTTTGAAGATCTATGTCCGATCTGGTTTCTTGCCACTTTTTATATACTTTTCTCTTCTCTTTTATTTTTCCTTGTACTTCATTTGACCACCACCAAGTCTCTTTATCTTCAAACTTCTTTCCTGACGTTTTCCCAAGTATTTCAATAGCCGTCTCTCTAATAATATTGGCCATTTTTCTCCAAATTGTGTTAGGGCTTCCTTTCATGTTCCAACATATTTTTTCTACTATTCTTTCCCTGAATAGACCTTCCTTCTCATCTTTTAGCATCCACCACTTGATTTTTTGTGGTCCTCTCCGATATTTTTGTTTAGTTTCGCTTTTTACTTCGATGTCCAGAACAAGCAGCTTATGTTGTTGGCTTACTGTCTCACTAACTATTACCTTGCAGTCCTTGCATTCACGTATGTCTTCTTTCCTTATCATGAAGTAGTCTATTTGGGATTGATGTTGTCCACTTTTGTAGGTAATAAGTTGAGTTTCTCTCTTTTTAAAGAATGTGTTAACAATCGCCATATCCAATGCTGTTGCTAATTCTAGCATGTCATCTCCAGCTTCATTTCTAGTTCCAAAGCCTAATCCCCCATGTATTGTTTCATATCCTGTCTTGGCTTGGCCCACATGTGCATTGAAATCACCTCCTATTATAACTTTCTCCTCCGCTGGAATATCACTCAGTATGTCTCCCAATTGATCATAGAAAGCTCTTCTTTCATTCTCACCCAGACCTGTTTGAGGAGCATACACACACACAACATTCAATACCTCTTTATCAATTACAAATTTCACTGACATCATTCTATCACTCGTTCTTACAACTTCTACTACGTTATCTTTCATTTCACTATCAGCAATTATACCAACTCCATTTCTAGTGTTACTACTCCCTACATACCACAATTTATATCCATCACCTAGTTCTTTCGCCCTTTGTCCTTTCCACCTAGTTTCTTGAATACAAGCAATTTTAACTCTTCTTCGTTTGAGCGCATCCACTAACTCCAGACTCTTACCTGTAAGACTACCAAGATTCCAAGACCCTATCCTGATTTTTCTAACCTGTAATGGTGTTCCCCCTGAGATAGTCCTCACCCGGAGATCCGAATGGAGGCTCATTTTACTTCCGGAACATTTTACCTCAGGAGATGCCATCATTTCAGTATAAGTTTTTATTTCGTTTGGAGAAGGTCTTTTCATTATTATGGCCTGAAAAGATATATATATATATATATATATATATATATATATATATATATATATATATATATATATATATATATATTGATACATGTATCCATGTAACTTCCAAAGTAGATTCTCGTAATACGTTGTCACTTCATATATACCGTTATGACTTCCGATTTCGGAAGTCACAACGTTTTGCCTAAATTTTTACGAATTTGGCTACTAGATGGTATTAGAAGGCTTATATCAAAAATTTCACTAGAAGTCACATCGTATCTAATATACTCATAAGATCAGATTTTAGTACGACGGTATATCATCAGCGCTAGTGTCGCTCCCGTACGAGAATACACGTGATATACACAACGCGTAGGGACTTCCGTATACCACACCGCTCGTTGTGACTTCCGTTATTTGGCAACGCTGTCTAAACGTTCCCAGACGCCAGACATGTAATTGTTATAGATTTGCGGTCGTAGTATTTTGTGCAGCTGTTATTTAAATATGAGTAATAGCAGATCTGCTTTACTTTCATAGTTAGCGTTAAATTAAATATATTATCTCTATAATTATACATGTACAAAATTCAAAGTGTCCATTAAATAATCTAAATTATTTCTTAAAAACCTTATTAAAAAATAAATTTAGGTAAATATTATTTTCATTTCACGAAATTGCCGAAAATCGCGTATAGGTATTTTGGACCTAGGCTCAAAAGTCAATTTTAGTGATTGTTACTTCGGAAGTAATAAAAGTATAAAAACACACAAAAAAATTGAAACAATGAATCAAAAGTGATAAATAGTTCTAATAAAGTAATAAATTCTAGTAATAATATGAAATACAGTAAACTCTCTCTTAACGGACACCTCCCTTTGCCGGGCACCTCCTCTATATGGACGGTTTTTCAAACAAAAATAATTCGGCGATATATGAACCTGTACCCTTCAACTGACAACTGACACTCAACACCGGACGTTGACAGTAAAAATGATGTGTAAATGCGGATCTTCTTCTTCTTCTTATGCCGTCTTCTAACCAAGGTTGGCGATCACCTTTTTAAACGCTTCTCTGTCTTTTGCAAAGTGAAATATCTGTTCAACACTGAGGTTAGTCCAATCTCTGATATTCCTCAGCCAAGATTTCTTCTTTCTTCCCAAACCTTTTTCCCCGCTACTCTTCCTTGCATGATGACGTGTAGCAGAGAATATTTATAGTTACGAAGTATGTGGCCCAGATACGATGTTTTTCTTATTTTGTGTTCATAAGCTTCCTGCCATGTCCAATTCTTCTTAACACTTCTTCGTTTGAGACTTTTGCAGTCCAAGGAATTTTCAGAATACGCCTATACAGCCACATCTCGAATGCCTCCAATTTTTTTACGGATTGTGCTTTTAGAGTCCAAGCTTCTACCCCATATAGTAGTTGCGACCAAACATAACATTCGACGAACCTCAATCTAATGTCCATACTCAATTTCTTATTTGTAAACATTAACTTGAATTTTATAAATCCTTTTTGAGCTATTTCTATTCTCACATTTATTTCCTCATCTTGATCTAATTGTGAGTTTATAATTGCTCTTAGGTAATTATACCTCTCGACTCTTTCTATCGGTTTACCTCCAATGTCAGATGTATGTTGTCAACAGGGTTTTTTGAGATCACCATTAATGTGGTTTTATTTATATTCATTGTTAGTCCCATATTTTTGCTTTCTCTGTTAATGATATCTAGGAGAATTTGTAAATTGTCTATATTCTCTGCCATGATTGCGGTATCGTCTACAAATCTTATGTTATTAATGATGCTCCCTCCAATCGTTACACCTTCAATTCTTTCCCATAGTGCCTCCTGAAATATTAGTTGGGAGTACACATTGAATAATTGTGGCGACAGCACCCATCCGAGCACGACAGCACGTATCCGCAAATGTGGATAGCAAATATAAAATGAAGAACTTTTTCCAAACATTTTACGATATAAAACTACATTTTTTATTATTTATTAAGCTCAATATTCCTTGTTGGCCTAGGAATAAAACGTTTACATTTCTGATTATATTTTATTTTAGTCTTATAAATTTTATATAATTCCAATTCAGTCCATTTATACAAACTTTCACCACCTACTCCCCTCTCCTTCAGTTGAATGCTAGTTGTTTCCATCGCTGAATGTTACTTTTCTTCAGGTCTTCGTACACACTGTCCTCCCATCTTTCTCTTGGCCTGCCTTTCCTTCTCTTTTGTTATGGTCTACGTAAGAGTACCATTTTGGCATTCTTTTACTTCTCATTCTTTCGATTTGCCCCAAATATTATTCTCTGTGCTTTGATCGTCATCGTTATCGTTGCCTCTTTATACAGTTCTTCCAATTCTTTATTGGTTCTTCTTCTCCACTGATCTATTTTCGCACCTCCATATTATATTGCTCTTAGCATTTTTCTCTTCAATCTTTCTAAAAGGTCTGTTTCTGACTTTTCAGCACCCATGTTTCGCATGCTTTGCGTATGATACTGTAGGTCATTTTTTATCGTTTCAAATTGATACATAGCCCGATCAAAGAATAATCTGACCCAAAAAAAATAAAGGAAGGATGAAAATTTGGGAATAGGTAGTTGAAATTGTCTATTATTATATAAGAAAAAGTTGACTACTCTACACACCCTTCATTTTACAAAAATTGAGGGGAATACCCCTTCTCGGGGGTGAAAAATATAGAGTTATTTTCGAGTGAATATATTCATTTTTAACAACAAAAAACATGTTTTTAGACGGTTTTTCGCAAATAACTCAAAAAGTAAGTATTTTATCGAAGAAGATATTCTTAGTAAAAATATAGCTTATAAATAGTGAAAAGAATGGAGTACGCATGAAATCTGTATACCCAGTAGAAGCGGAGTTGTAACTAATGAAAAGTAGGTCCTTATTCGTCCAATTCCAAATCGAATATTTCAAAGTGAAATAACCAAAAAACGGAGCACTTTCCGGGGAAAACTTATTAAAAATTTTTTTAAAGTGTTTAAAAACAGGTATATTTTTGTTTTTTTTTTTAACTTCTAACATTAAAAGTAAGTGAGTTACGCTCAAAATATTTTTGCTCCCTTTTATATTTTGGTAAAAACAATCGCGAAAATCACCCCCTAATTAGCATCCCAAATAAAATGAATCGTTACTGCTTCACAAGGTATTTTGTTTATGTATTCTTTATAATGATCTATAAGTTTTATTGGTTCAAACTGTTCAATTTTAAAAAAAATTGGTTTTAAAATAAAAATTTTTTTCTGATTTTGAAAAAATTCCTTTTTTTTCAAAATAACTGAAAAATTATTAGTAATACCAAAAATCTCAAACAGTAATAAAATGTACGTTTTGCTTTTCTGATTATTTTGGATTTTTTGTTTTCCTGGTAGACAAAAATTGGTTATGCTAAGACTGTTCAAAATTTGCATACACTCGTGATTAGTGACTTGTTCAAGCCATTTTAACTAAAGCCATTTCAAAAAGAAGCACTTTGAACCGATGAAACTTACAGATCATATAAAGAATACATAAGAAAAGTAAAGTGTGAAGCGGTAACGATTAAATTTATTTGAGATGCTAATTAGGGGGTGATTTTCGCGATCTTTATACCAAAAAATAAAAAGGGTTGAGCCCTTTTATTTGCGTAACAATATTTTGAGCGTAACTCACTTACTTTTAACGTTAAAAGTTCTTTTAAAAAACAAAAATAAACCTTTTTTTAAACACTTTAAAAAAAGTTGTAATTAATTTTCCCTGAAAAGTGCTCCGTTTTTTGGTTATTTCACGTAGAAACATTTGATTTGAAATTTGACGAAGAAGGACCTACTCCTCATTAGCTACAACTCTGCTTCTACTGGGCCAACAGACTTCATATGTACACCATTTGTTTCACTTTTTTATAAGTTATATTTTTGCCAAGAATACATTTTTCGATAAAATACTTACTTTTTGAGTTATTTGCGAAAAACCGTTCATAAGCATAAAAATGAACATATTCACTTGCAAATAACTCGAAAAGTATTGACTTAGTGAAAAAACTCTAGAACAAAAGTTGCTTAAAATTAGTTATTTTATCCAATTCCGGACTTATTTTGAATGTATATTTTCAACCCCAAGAAGGGTGTATTCCCCTCAATTTTTGTAAAATGGAGGTGATGTAGAATTGTAAACATTTTCTTATATAATAATAGACAATTTCAACTACCTATTCCCAAATTTTCATCCCTAATTTATTTTTTGGAGGTTTTCGATCAGTTTTATATTCCTTGATCCCGCTAACAGATCTTTTACACGAGTGATATTTGATATTAGGTATGAATACTGTTTACGCTATATTAATTATGTAATACAAATCTGTTCACAACTTTTAACTGTTAGCAACGCAAGCAAAATTTTAATGTGTATGTCCATCCATGAAAGATTTGCTGACCCCATTATTACTCTGATAATAAATACCTCGATAAATTTTTGTGTTTTGACTGAAATATGAATCTTAACTTAATTGTCGAATGAAGATATTTGGGTTCAATAGACCTCATTGTATTAATTTGTAGGTCTTAGCGTTTTGTACATATAATTAAAGTAACTGAAATAATTTTAGTTATTAATGTTATTAAAAATTTTAAATTAACATATTCATTGTTGTTCTGAACTATTTCCTTGTAGCATTTTTATATTTGTCGTTCTGAAGCTATTTTCTTGTGGTATTTTTCCAATTTTAACTATTTACAATGGGAAATAAGCCACAGTTATTAAAAAATGATTTTTATTAACGTTTCGACGCCCAAATCGGGTGCCGTTGTCAAAATACAAAATACTATTAACATAAACAAAAATGTTGTTGCTTAGTAAAAAAATTCTTCTAATAATTTATTTAATTTGACTCATTTATATCGGCAATTCAGATACATATGATACATTTTAAAGTAGAAGACTTTAAAATGATATTGCCAAAATTTATGAGTTGCGTTCCTGGGACGACTTTACTAAAAGATAGTTCATTCGATTACATGAAATCAAACCCAACTCAAGAACATCCGTCACAAAAAAATCATAGCATGTGATCTGTCTTTAAAAAGACAACCACATGCAACGGTGACATTAAAATTCTCGCGTTAGAGATCTCATAGTAAATCACGAGGGAAAACCAGGAAAAACCTCGTGATACTATCCCGACATCGTAAGTATTTGGTCTTACATTTAAGTTACTCTCACAATTAATACCAAATTCTGACTTTACTATAATTTTGTTTAAATTATAAATAATATCAATAATACATGGATATATAAGTAATACTAAAATATAAAGTATGTACTAACTCGGCTATTGACTTACTAATTGTGGTATTTTCTTTCTATTGACTTCCTCTTTCAGTATTGGTATCCACATCCTACTGCATTCCACCGAGGAATTTGCGACACAGTTGTGTTTCGTTTAGCATAATTAGAGCCGCTTCTTTGATTTTTCTCTTTTTACCATCTGTTTCTTTCAGGACTATACTTGAATCTCTCCACTGAAATGTGAATGTTGTAAAAATATGTTATAAAAATAAAATATGTTCAGTTCATATGTTAAAATATGAGTTCAGTGGAGAGATTCAAGTATAGTTCTGAAAGAAACAGATAGTAAAAAGAGAAAAATCAAAGAAGCGGCTCTAATTATGCTAAACGAAACCAACTGTGTCGCAAATTCCTCGGTGGAATGCAGTAGGATGTGGATACCCATACTGAAAGAGGAAGTCAATAGAAAGAAAATACCACAATTAGTAAGTCAATAGTCGAGTTAGTACATACTTTATATTTTAGTATTACTTATATATCCATGTATTATTGATATTATTTATAATTTAAACAAAATTATAGTAAAGTCAGAATTTGGTATTAATTTTGAGAGTAAATTAAATGTAAAACCAAATACTTACGATGTCGGGATAGTATCACGAGGTTTTTTCCTGTTTTTTCCTCGTGATTTACTATGAGATCTCTAACGCAAGAATTTTAATGTCACCGTTGCATGTGGTTGTCTTTTTAAAGACAGATCACATGTTATGATTTTTTTGTGACGGATATTCTTGAGTTGGGGTTGATTTCATGTAATCGAATGAACTATCTTTCAGTAAAGTCGTCCCAGGAACGCAACTCATAAATATTGGCAATATCATTTTAAAGTCTTCTACTTTAAAATGTATTGTTCTACAATGTATATTGTGGCTTATTTCCCATTATAAATAGTTAAAATTTATATTTGTCTTTGTCAAAATACAAAATATTACTCTAGTAATACATTGTTACTCTAGTAATATTTATTTTGATGACACCCGACTTGGGCGTCGAAACGTTAATGAAATAATTTTTTTTAGTAAAATTGTGGCTTATTTCTCATTAAAAATAATTAATTATATCATATTTATTTTTCCCTTAAACGGACACCTGCCTTAAACGGACAGTTTATGCGGATCAACTATACTGTCCATCCAAGGGAGAGTTCACTCTATAATAGAATAATTGTATCTAATTATTAAAAGTTTTTTGCTTTAAACGTGTGCAGAAATACATCATATTAACAGAGCTCGGAAAATAACCACTTAAAAATTCTAAAAATGTTTTAAACAAATTGTTACAGTTGCTATTTTTGTGCCGTAAAAATTTTTTTGGATCACTGTTACTGTTAAAAAAACTAACACTGACACTGACTTTGGATCACTGACAAACTCCCTGAGCGTTTTTTGCAATTATAGGATTTGCAACATTTTGTTTTTTATTTGTTACTAAGCTCGATTTTCTTGGCCGGAGTGTATCTACCTTTATATTGTTCATAATACATATTTTATTATTGAATATTATATTATTAAATTTAAAATGTCGTTAGTAAACTCCAACAATAACCTGGAGCTAAAATAAAATCACTAAAAATATTTGTTAAAATTAATATTACCTAGCATCATTTTATTCATTATATTCATTTATTCTTCTTCTTCATCTTTTTGTGTAGACATAACTCTGTCTGTTTTTCAATGTGACTCCAGTAAGTTGTCATTCCATCGTTTTCGTGGTCTTCCCACTGATCGCCTTCCTATTGGCGAACCGTCTCTCGCCGTCCTTACTACTCTGTTTATTGTCATTCGGCTTTTGTGGCCATTCCACCATTTTACTCTTCTGTTTTTCACCCAGTTATTAATGTTGTCCACCTTGCATCTCTGTCGTATACGTATATCTGCACTTCTGGCTCTATCATATAGTGTCTTACCATCGATTTTTGGAAGTGTTTTCATCTCTGCTGTTTCTAGCATTCTTTTTGTCCTTTCTGTATCAGGTTGTGTTTCTGTCGCGTATGTCATTATTAGTCTGAGGACTCTTTTGTAAATTCTGCCTTCCATTTCTTTCCTGATATTTTTTTTTCTCCATATTGTGTCATTCAGGCAGCCTGCGGCTCTGTTTACTTTATTCACCTGAGCTTGTACTTCGGTTTCGAGCTTTCCGTAGATAGAGCTAGATAGTGTGATGCCTAGATATAAACTCTACGACTTGTGCTATTATCTGACCGTCCAGCTCAATTTACAACTAGATTTGTTGTTATAACCATGCATTTAGTCTTTTTGGGGAAATCAACATGTTAAATTTTCTATCGGTTATATTAAATTGGTGCAGCATACGTTGTAAATCATCTTCACTTTGAGAGATTCGTCTGCATAGCAGATTATTTTAAGTTGTTTTTCTCCCATTTGGTATCTTTCTTTTGTCCTTACTTTTTTTTATTATTTCATTCATGATCAGGTTGAACAATAGAGAACAAGACAGGGAGTCTCCCTGTCTTATCACATTGCCAGCTTCAATTGGGTCAGTTAGTTCTTTATCTACGTTTACTCTGATCGTGTTGTTCTGATAGATATTTTCGATCGTTTTAATTATTCCTAGAGGTACCTCTCTTGCGTACAATAAATGGATAACGTCTTTTAATTTGACTCTGTCAAATTCCTTTTTAAAATCGACGAAACATAAGTATGCCGGCTTGTTGTATTCTACTGATTTCTCTTGAATCTGCCTCATTATAAATATAGCGTCGGTACATGATCTTCCCGACCTAAAACCTTGTTGTTCTTCTGCTAATCTTATAATTGTATTCAGTGTGTTTGTTATCACTTAGTGTTGTGTTTAATAAATTAATTCCTCTGTAATTCTCCGGGGGTCCGAATTACAGACTCATATTCATTCACAGAATTATGTTCATTAATAGCTGTAATTGACTAATGCATAGTTTTAATTATTGTAACAATTATTATTACAGTTAAACTATATAATATTAATGATATTTTATATATAGAATTAAGCCGTTTAACCAATTAACCAATTAAGCCAATTAACCAATTTCCATTTCCAATGCGAAAATGACATGTAATGAGAAATCAAGAACGTTACCGCCTTCTCCAACGGATTTTTCAAGGGAAGGTAAGTGGTAAAAGAGGACGTGGTAAAAGTGGTAAACTTTATGAACGTGGTATAACATGACTACCACTGAACTGTCCCGCGCTGCGGTAAACAAAGCCAAGATAGCCATGATGATCGCCAACATCCGGAACGGGTAGGCACTTTAAAAAGAAGACATTATTATTGGAACGCTAGATACCAATGAATTCCACTGCCAAGTGTGAGACTCTAAGATAACAGATCACGCTCAAACTACGAGGTAAATTTGGCAGAAGAGACGTTGTGACTTCCAAAAACATGACAACATCGCTGGAAGTGACAACGCGACTTGAACTACCCTATTTACAGAAGCCACAACGTATTATGTCCGCTTCCGTATATACCTATATATATACAACATTTATTATGGTAAATCCTTTCCCCTCAATATGTAGATCTATCGTAGCACCCCCCCTCTTATCAAATATACAATTTTTAAAAAATAATCCCAAGTAGAAAAGGTGGAAGCCAGACAGCCTCTTCTGTATACCGGAAGTCACAACTTAACGTGCATCAATATATATATATATATATATATATATATATATATATATATATATATATATATATATATATATATATATATATATATAACTTCAAAGGGCTGTAACTTTTCTTGTGTGCACATTTGTACTAAGGTAAGTTAGGTCCAATCAAACTATTTTTGGTCCCAGAATATGTGATTAAATTTATGACCTGTATTTTTGTTACACCCTGTATATATCTACATACTTCGTCTAATTTACTAACTGTTATTTATTTTAACTGAAATATTTAGGCGGTAGGTGTGTTCTTTTTTAGAATCACTTTGCCGAGTACAATGGAATTACAGCCACTAGACATATTTTATTATATACGCGTAGAAATAATATTTGAAGATTTCTATTAATGTTAACCTAAAGAAATACACAATAATATGTTTCATTTAATTTGTATAAATGGATTATAAAGCGTTTTTATGAAGCAGATTTGTTCGGATCACACTGTAACTGTAATCGAACGAAGGTGACATTTTAGAATAAATTGGTAACATTTATTTGACAGTTACGGTGATGACACTTCATATTTGTTTATATTCTTTACTATAAGTATCTGTTTTATTTATTATATTTACTGTTTTTATTATTTACTTTACTATAAAAAGATCCTCTACTATAAAAATATAAATTTCACCTAATTTTATAACGACTTGGAATAATCGAGGTATCTGACAACTTTTTTAGTTGTTATTGTAGACAAACTTATACAAAGAAACCTACCAGCTTTTTGCCAAGAGTTCGGAGCCGTTTTTTAATTATTAACAATGCAGTGCAAAAACTCTTGCACTGCAAATCTTAAAAGATTATAACTTAATTCTTGTTCTCTATTTCTTAAGTTTTTACTTATTTACATTGAATATTAATTTGTTTTGTTGTATAATCCACGTTTACAATAATTAAGTATGTGATATATTTGATTTAAAATGGATTCAGGATCTTTTTATACTTTGACAACTATGTCAACTTAGATCTCTGGCAATGACGTGCAACAGTAAGTAAATTAGATGGACTGTAGGTTATATTTGGTTCTTGGGACATCAAAGTATATTTTTTAGACATTCCCTGGATATAGTCACTGATGTGACATACCTCCGATTTGTTTTTTCATGAGTTTTGTAAGAGAGACTAAAAACTTTTTTTATAGTCACCTCCTGTTTTCATATATTTTTTGACATGTTTTGTAGTAAATTCAACTATCTATTTACTACAAAACATGTCAAAATTTACATGTGAAAGCAGATGATCCTAAAAATGGTTTTTCATCTCCTACAAAATTCATGAAAAAGCAGATAGGAGAATTATTGTACATTACAATTCTCTGATGTTTGGGAAAAAGGGCTTAAGTCAGAATTGCACATCGATAATGTTTTGATGATTTCTACAGTACTGTAGTAGATTCTACTGTACATACAGTTTACATCTACAACAGTTTTTTTCTGGTCCAGAAATCATCAAAACATTATCAATGTACAATTCTGACTTAAGTCCTTTTTGCCAAACATAAAAAAACAATCTGGTCATAACTGACCAATGAGCAATTTTAATTTAACCTAAATTACTACTGTTTCTTAAAATGAAGAGCTTACCCCATAGCGTCTCTTATCTAATCTAACAAGATCGTGCACTATTCTAACATACACAGGCACAGCACACAAGCACTATGCTCCGTTTTTCACTATCACCTATCACTCAAACTAGTTCAAAAGGCTTTGTCCTCTTCAATCTTCTAGTTTGCCCAGTAGTATCGAGGAGCTGGATTTCCTCGATATTCTTGAACTTATGAAGTTGTTCAATTGCTCGTGTTGCTCGTGACTTCCTGCTATCTTCTTGATATTTGTTGATAAAGTAATAACTTATTATGCATGGACAATGTGGACTTTCTTCCAACTAGCCAATACACTTTTTATATCTCTCTTTTGCCTTTTATAGCCACAAGGCTATACATTTCCTTCTTGGTTTTTTTTTGTAGGCCACTTTCAGCTGATTCTAAAAAAAATTAAAATGAAGGGTAATTTTTCTATTCTTTACAATTAAAAATCGGAAAACGGATTTTATAATGGGTGCGTTCGGACGACCACAGCGGCTGGACAGCTGAGCCAGCAGTAGCTGTCAGACGTCACCGCTGGAAGCCAGCCGCTGAGAGATTTACTAAGCTTTCCCTATCACGGCTGGATACAACCACTCAGCCGATTTCTGCTGAATGCCAGCCGCTATGGTCGTCCGAACGCACCCAATACTTACAAAATTGTTTAAACAAGAGATCCAGCCAGAGCCCAGAGCAAAAACTAGCAGCATAGAAAAAAGTGTTGTGTGATTTGACTAGCAGACAGTACAGCAGAAAAGCCACTAATTTCCATTTCCCACACCCCCTTATCGATGTATTTTTTTCCAATCAAAATTTTTACTAAATTTTTGGGTTATCGGTTATCATCTTATGAAAATGAAATATGTGATGACCAATGACCACGCGACGCTACATAGATACTCGCGCGGCAAATTTGAAAATGAACGCAAATTGAACAGTAATGGGTGCGTTCACCAGACCAGTGCGCTACGTCAGCGCTCTGAAACTGTTTAAGATTTTTCGGGTGAACGTCACGTCAATTTAGGCTAAACTTCAACGTATTGACGAAGCGGTCGCCATTTTATTGAACGTAGTATTTGTATCGCTTCAATATTGAACGTGTTTAAGAAATATATTGTAATGGCGCGATTATTTGAAAATATTTATTTTACAATGGTTTTAATTATAAAGTAATTGAAACTTAGGAGATACATAATTGTATATGCTCACGAAATTGTAAATTTGTGTATTAATGAACAATATTTTCAACATAATTCATATTTACGTGATAATTATTATTTATTTATGGTGGTTCATCCAATGGTTCTGCTCTGCCAAGTCCAGCACAGCCAGCAGCACCAAAAATTATTTCTTGTTCATTTCATTCTCAAACATCAATAAAGGTAGTATATTATCCATTTTTGAATTAAATTTGTTTAAGATACGTCCAATTTATCGTTGAACGATAAGTATAATAAATCAACAAAAACAACGAATCTCGTTTTAGGTTAGGTTCATACATAGAACAGGTGGGAACACAAAAAAACCAACTATGAAAGTGTCAAACGGAAAAATACCATTCACCAGACTAAACGTAGTTTTAAAGCGCTGCAACATAGCTGTTTAGTTGAAACTTAAACCGATTATTTCTGGTGAACGCAGCCTATGGCCTCTCTTAAAATTTTGTAATGGAAAATTTTACCCCTCCAGGAAGACATTGTACTATGTTCATAGAATATCTTGTGGTAACTTTCCACCCATAATTTAATCGGATAGATGTTCACGGAATAGAACGGTAGTACCTATATTCCTGGAATGTTTTGTGTTGTTAGGATTAAACTTTTATTTTATTTATTCTTGAATATTTCCTATTGTTAAACATTGTAACCAATAATTTACAAATAAGATTTTCATTACATTACATAAAATCAAAAACATGTTTTGGATATTAAACTATATAGTTTGTTTATAATTGTAATAATTGTAGGTATATACAATTTTGAATTAAGATTTAATCTTTTCGATTTACACTACAGTAAAACCTGTGTTACCGGCCCCCTGTACTAACGGTCAGTTTAAAAATTCCCCAAACTAATTACAGTAAAACCTGTCAGTAACGGCCACTAAAAATGAAAAAGCTATTGGCCGATATAGAAAGGTGACCGGTATTGCCAGTTTTTGTAGTCCAGATATAATTGGTTTGGGGAATATTTAAACCGGCCGTTAGTACAGGTGGCCGATTTTATCAGGTGGCCAGTAACACAAGTTTTACTGTATATCTAGACTACAAAAACTGGCAATAACGGCCACCTTTCTATATCGGCCAATAGTTCTTTCATTTTAGTGGCCGTTACTGACAGGTTTGAATGTATTTCATTAACGTAAAGTTAACGCGTAAGTTAATATTTTATTGAATTATTTTGCTATTTGATCCCGTAATTGGTATAATGTGTCCAATATAATATATAAGCGTTCATAAAACGTCCGTATTTCGTCCAGTATGGACGTCCAAAGGACGTTCAACGTCGGACGTCCAAAGGACGTCCATATTTATTCCGTCCGAAGGACGTCCAACGTCGGACGTCCAAAGGACGTCCATATTTATTCCTTCCGAAGGACGTCCAACATGGGACGTCCAAAGGACGTCCGTTTATAGTCCATGGACGTAAGGACCAAAAATGGACCTATTTTGGACGTCCAAAGGACGTCGTGTGCTATTAGGGGAATAACTAAATATGTTCCTACCTTTATCCATTTTTCAACGGGTTTATTAGTATACCCCAAACTATTAAGCTGGGTAGCAAGAGATTCCCACTTATTTCTTACTATATGTTTGGCATTGGGACCCGAAGCTCTTCCAAAAACCATTTCAGGGTTAGATTCAAATGCATCTAATAAAATTTCCCACTGTTTTGGGGTTGGTCTAGTTGACATTGTTATTTCAATTTTTAAATCAGCCGTAACAACAATCCGCTGGGAGCGTTAACTTGACAAAATAGGTCACGTGCACGTGGTACACTCTGACTGAAATTTTGGGGGACGACCTTATGTGCAGGGTTACCATGTCTAGGGATTTTCCCCGAATCTAGGGATTTTTTGAAGCTTTTGGAGCTCTGGAGGGATTTTTTTTGGAATCTAGGGATTTATTAAACTGTGCTGGCGCCATTTTTTGTTGCTATTTAATATCTTTTTGTTCAAATATTATTATTATTGTCATTATTTATTGTTCCCTGACATAAATATTCCTAAGTAAACATTAAAACATTACCTAATCAATGATTAAAGTGGATTAAACATAGTGTTTTATAGGTTATAAATTAAATTGACAGCTATCATCTGTCAATTTCTTCTTTTTTAGGTCAAATTAATACGATTTAGGGATTTCTAGGGGAAATTGAAGCTCCCGTCTAGGGATATTCTGAAATTTCATCTGGCAACCCTGACCTACATTCGCCGTAGCGTAGTCGTACGTATTCGTACGGTTCACGGTGCCGGCTATCGCAGCAGGGTTACCATGTCTAGGGATTTTCCCCGAATCTAGGGATTTTTTGAAGCTTTTGGAGCTCTGGAGGGATTTTTTTGAAATCTAGGGATTTATTAAACTATGCTGGCGCCATTTTTTGTTGTTATTAAATATCTTTTTGTTCAAATATTACTATTATTGTCATTATTTATTGTTCCCTGACATAAATATTCCTAAGTAAACATTAAAACATTACCTAATCAATGATTAAAGTGGATTAAACATAGTGTTTAATAGGTTATAAATTAAATTGACAGCTGTCATCTGCCAATTTCTTCTTTTTTAGGTCAAATTAATACGATTTAGGGATTTCTAGGGGAAATTGAAGCTGCCGTCTAGGGATATTCTGAAATTTTATCCGGCAACCCTGCTTATGTGTATTCCTTATGGGTGATTTACAAAAACAAGAGATTTTTTAAAATTTAACTATTGATTTTGTGCTAATGTATCAATACATTAATAGAAATTTACTATAAATACTCTATATGGTAGAAAATGTCTGATATACTACATAAATATAATTTCGATATTCAAATTTAGGAAGAGATTTTGAGGTTAACAGCCGAAATGTGAGGTTGCGACTGATCATTTTGTAAACAAAAGTTGAAAAGACAAGCAAAAGGGTGAACTTTTGTAAACCATTCTATTTTTTATAATAAAAATGATAATTTGCTTTGCCCCGGACTGTAAACACTATAATGAAAGATGGTTATGTAGATTCTTTATGTTTACAAAGGATCTAGTTGAAAAAAAGAGGTAGATTTCATTACTAAGTAAGAAAATATAGTGATAGTAAAGAACTGAATTTATCCCTTTATTACTATTGACTCACAGACGGAAAGATAGGGAACCATTCTTTAGTTTGCTGGTGCCACTTTGTGAATTCTGACCAACAAAATGAACCAACATTTTTAGAGCATATCAAGCCAAAGGTTTTTTTGATGGAGAATTAACCTTTACATCTAAATTAAAAGAGTAAAGTAAGTAATTTTACTTGTGTTGAAATATCTATTTCAATGTTTTAGCATGCCAATCAGCTGTTCTCTAGAATTTATTTTCAGAGACCCTTTTATTTGCTGTGTTCATTTTCTTATTAATATGATATTTATTATTCAGTCAATTTATAATAATATGTTCTTTGTCCGCCCGGTATATAAATTTTCAATTTTATGATAATGTAGATAGTGATGCTAGATTCAAATTTCAAAAGTTATTTCCATTATCTCAAATAGTATTTATTGAGAAAATACTGTTAGTTTGCCATTTTCATTTTAAATTGTTATATTTACAGTAAAACAGTCATTCTTTTTAGATTATTGTAGCCTAAGTTTATTAGTCTTAACCCTCTAACTGGCAAGAGGTCACTGAGGGTCCCTTCACTTAATATTTATTTAAACTACAGGTAAAATTAATATAGCCACAAACTGTTTTGAATCTTCTTCTCTAGTTCTTCTAGAGACGTTTCAAACGCATTCTAAATTCATTACATCATATAATTACATTTCTGCCTCAGTTTTGTGCGACAGGTTGAGGTGAATGCAGAACAAATATCTCTCGTTAATTTCTTTTTTCGAAGTAAAATTTTGATACTGCAAGTACTCTGAATTTAGTGCAAACATTTTATTATGAATGGTTTACAGCTTCGAGTTTCACTATATATTGGAATTATTACAAAACAAATATTCTGAGTGTGGATAAATAACGAAAATAGAAAGGGTTCCTCAGGGACACCTTGCACGTTTATTTGAAGTTTCGTCTCAATTTATTGTGTGTGGTTGTGCTATTATTTTCAAAGATTTGATCACTTATTTGTAGGTATATTTTGCTTCTTGAAATGGCATTCAATATCAACTTGAGAAAGAAACAGTTTGATTTGTTGGTAATGACCGAAGATGAAATCCAAGAACTTATGGATTCTGTTGAAACTGATTGGAAAAAAGCAAAACATCCCATTGATGACATTCGCGGTGACAGTATTGATCACTTTCCACTTTAGCTCAGCAAAGAGGATGGTAAAAAAATGTAAATTTTGCAATGTGTTGAAAATTCAATGTATGTGTAGCAAATGTGATATTCATTTATGTTGTTCTAATGCCAAAGACTGTTTTTATAATTGTCCCATAAAAATAGTTTACACCTATTCTGTTCTGTTTGTTTATTTTAGTAAAAACCGCTCAAATCAATGTTCCGTTCAACCTTTATATTTTTCACTTAAACCGGCAAGGGGCACCTGAGACCCCTTTACTTGATTTTACCTGGGAGCCAAACAAAAATTGATAATTAAATTTTAATAGCATTTCTAGGTTTCTAAATACCTACATTATTAAACTTGAAAAATATACCCAGCTAAATAGAATAATTTTTAGAATCTTGCCAGTTAGAGGGTTAATAAAAATACCTACCTAGTCATTGTCTGTTGTATATTGATCTTAGGTAAATTCTCTTGCTCATATAAATACCATGCTGGTCCCATTCAGGTTCATTTGTAGACTCAAAGTAGGTGAAACCTAAAGAGACCTAGTTAGTAAGTAGGTTTTCTGATTTTATTGATTAATTTTCGAATTAGGTAAAGAAAATATTTTTGGGGTATTTATTTTCCGTGAATGCTAATTCATTGATATATCAGCAGTTGTGTTAAACAATAATAATTATTTTCAAGTTTGATTTATTAGTTGGAAAATTTGTTAATTTTAAAGAAATATTTGGGATTCAATTAATTTAAAAGAGAATTGTTTTTTCTGATTAAGGGGTATTTAAGTTAAATCATTTTAGTTATAACTTTAGTTCAAAAGTCACTTGTAAATTTTTCTGTACTGTTGACAAGGAATATTATAGTTTTGTAGACTTGGGTGGTAGCGACCCTTCATAAATTTGTGCTGCAGGTTGTCTACATCTCTATTTCTCTTCTAGGCAGGCAGGAGAAGGGCATGGCTCTAACCCTCAACAATGAGCATTACAGAAAATTAACAGTTCCCTAGGTAACCATCCACTGAAAATCTTAGAAGAATAATAGAGCCCCCAAGGCAACCATAAGAGTAATTGTTGACATTACCGCAGTTCATCAGGTAACCATATTGTCTTATTTGGACCTACCATCTGACCCCTACTGAAGATCATAAAGAACTCAAGACAGCACCTTAAGAAGCCTTCAGACCATCAGCTAAGATCCTTAATAAAATATATAGCTGGCCTGTAAACATAGACAGACTATTTTTATATAAAGTAACATCATAAATTCTAAAATGTAGATCTTGAATTGTGACCATAATAAAATGAGAAAATAAAGCATTTATACTGAAGTTCATTCCTTTTTACTGATGCAGAACAGAATACAAGGACCTTAAAAGTTTCATGCTCACTGTGTTGATGTTGGCAATGTTATGTTAAAGTTGTTTCTTGGCTCAATGTTGGCACTTGGAAATGAATTGAATATTTCATCATCAATATGATCACAACTATTGAAATTTTGCAGAAATCAAATTCAAAATGTGGAAAATGAAACATTAGTCAGTACTTTCCAGGAGTCCTTACCAAAACCCAGTACCTCTCGTTGCAAGTCCACCTACTTCCCCAGTGAGAAGTGAAGAAGAAAGTCACGACCAATGAAGCTACTCAGATTCCTGTGGTTGCAACTATGGAAGGTGAAAATTACTTTTTGAGGGACATAGAATGTCAAAGAACCTCAGGAAGCAGTAGATAGTGCAAAGAAGTTGTCTTCTTGTTTTTCATTTTTGTGCTTTATACTGGTTTGCCATGCAAAGATATATTTACAAGTACCTATGTGTTTATAGGAGTTAATGGATTTATGCCAATTAAATTATTATCAATATTGGGCTGTGGTCAATATAAACTAAATCTTGTGAATGAATTTTCTACACCTGTTATACACCCTACATGAAATATTATTTAAAAATATTATGAAGGACAATCCCAGCAGGAATAAAAATAAACTATTTATGCCAACATGTTTCAAAAATTTTATAAGTTGTAAAATATTTTTAGACTGCACAGAAATCTATTGTATCCAACCAAAAAATAGGAAAAACTTATAGAAATATTTTAAAATGTCTAATTGGAGTGACTCCCAATGGAGTAGTTACTTATGCAAGTAAGATTCAGTGTTTGACAAGAAAATACTGAATTGAAGTAAAAAATTGTGGTATATTAGAGCAGATGGTATCAGGTGACTTAATAATTACTAATAAATGATTTTTAGTTTCCCATTTGCTTCCTCAATAAACAATAATTATATTGTTGTTTATATTACTGAATAGAGAATTGAATAACCTTTCAAATGAGCTAACACGTGACCTATAGTCTCATTTAAAAAATCATCAATTACGTCATCACGCCCAGTTGAGTTTAATATACAGTCGAACCCGCTTATTGGAATAGCCTTATGCAAGGCAAAAGTATTCATATGAGATATTCTAATAACCGATCACTGGTGGCTAGTAGAAACGTTTCGGGACCTCAAATTTCTATTCCTTAAACCGAGAAATTCTAATAAGCGGGTTCAACTGTACCACCTTTTTTAACAACTGCTCAATTTACACCACAACACTTGCTAAAACAAGAATACATGTAAGAAAAATCATAGCATGTGATTTGACTTTAAAACAACTACCACCAGCAATGATGAGAAGAAAATTTACATGTTTAGTGACCATAGTAAATCACGAGAAAAAACTCAACGTTGCTATCCCAGTATGGTAAGCATTTGATCCTGCATTTAGTTTACTCTCAGAATTAACACCAAAATCTGATTTTATAATACATGTATGATATTTTAAAATATAAATGATGATCTATCCTTGATATGTTGTTTACTTACTAATCGTGGCATTTTCTTTCTATTTATTCCCTCTTTTAATTTGGGTAATCACATCCTAATGCATTCTGCTGAGGAATTTGCAACGCAATTGGTTTCAGTAACATAATTAGAGCAGCTTCTTTGATTTTTCTGTTTTTACCATTCATATTATTGAAATAAATATTGTTGAATCAATGAGTGTATGAATTAATTCAATGAGTGAGTTAATTAGTTTCAAGTAACATTATAAAATTAAAACTTTAAAATTAAAAGTCTTTCTACACATATCTGCTAAATAAAGATATTAATATTCTCTTTTTGCTATCTTCAATACGTATAATGTTTAGATACACAAAATAAACAAAAAAATATTTTAAAGTGTTTTATTTCCACATGAAAATGCTATAAATACAGTGGAACCTCGATTATCCGTCTCTCCATTAACCGTCACCTCTGTTAACCGTCAGGGTACATACAGACGTTGTATTGATTACATAAGCAAAAATTTTAATGTAAAAAAATAAAAAAAGTTAATTTGATTTGTGATGAGGACACAAACGGCTATTTATTGCTGACAGATAAAGGAATCATTGAAATGGCAACAGGCGGACCAAACAGATTCAGAAGCTGACACAGATTTGATTGTAGATATGTTGATGAACCTCTTGTAACTGACAAAGATTTGCCTCAATAACCTAGAGAAGCTGCATCGCACGTGCAATAATTCATCGAGTGGTATTCTCAACAAGAAGAAGCCAATAAAGTAGATTTCATGTGATCTTACACTGATTAAGAAATTCAGCCGTCGCAAAATGTGAAGCAACAGTAAAACAAACAAAAGACTTCAGAATATTTTAAATTGATTCGATTGTACAACACAAATCCCTCTTATATTGTCAAACAAAACATACAAATGAAATTTGAAAGTTGTACTACGAATTTTTAATTTTTTTTTAATGTTCTGTTAACCGTCTTTTCGATCATCCGTCATACCCTTGGTCCGGTGCCCTGACGGATAATCGAGGTTCTGCTGTATACTTATTTATTCAAATAAAATGTTTTTAATAATATTATATTGTTTTCCCAGAATCTTTCGACACTGACATCATACATGATCGATTCTGAAGGCATTAATATCACTAAGTGGCACACCTTCCTTTTTGTTAAATTTGCCTTGAATTTGGTTGTATTAACCGCACTTTGTGTTCAGTACTACTTGTATTTTTTTTTTCATTAACATATACGATATAGTTTCTATAATACATATCATTAACCAAAGATTTTTTGGACTCCCTCAACTTGTAAAGGCACTTGGTGTTGATGGTAGTCATCTTCACATAATCCATCAGGGCTGCCTCCAATAAATCCACACTTATCTAACCATATTCCTATAGAAATCTTTGAAGAGTTCATTTCAATAACTTTTTTAGCACTGCGTTCATTCAATCGATTAAACCTGCAATTAAAAAGAGTTTATTTCAATAATTTTTTTGCACTGTGTTCAATTAAACCTACAATAATTAAAATATTAAAAATAATAACAAATAACCTTAACTTTTTTCAAGAGTGTTGAAATTTAGTATTACAGTTAAACCTCTGTTAACCGAAACATCGTTTAACCGAAACGGCTGACAGTTTTAATAATTTCATCAATAAAAGTAAATTTTTATCGGAAACAATTTGATGTTAATTTGTCAACATTGCTTTCATACAACTAAAGATTGCAATTAATATTAAACATATTACAAAATCACCTCATAGTGTTTTTAATACCAACTTTGACCAAGAATATACTATGTAATTTGATACAAGAAGAATACAAAAACAATGTTATTTTTAACCGAAATTTTTGTTATCCGAAACTGCCTCCCCCCCCCCCCCCCCCATTAATAGGTTTTACTGTAATAATCAAAATTAGGTAATTAAAAATAGGAAAAAGTTTTTATAAAAAAAAATACCTCCAAACTCCAAGGCTGAAAAAGAAAAATCGAGAAAATGGATTTTGTACGCAATATTCAACAACTTAATGGAGAAATGGACTGGCCAATGTGGAAAAGTAAAATGCACGAGACATTGAACTACCATGAAGGCTGCTTAGATGTGATAGATGGCAAGTTAGTGAAACCTGAACCTATTACAGGAACAGCAACTGAAGCTGAAAAAAAGTGTATAAAGCCAAAACTGATTTTTATAGAAAAGCAAATAGTAACGCAAAAAGTCTGATAACTAGTGGTATCAGTGACATTTATCAGATTTAGACGGTATCAGAATTATGGACAAAGAATTGACTCTTGATCCTTGGCTCTCTCTTAAGCAATAGTTTGAAGCCTCTTCCAAAAATCAGTTGTTTAAACTTTGCTGATATTTCTTTTCTTTATTGGGGAATGTTGGAGATGATGTGTGATGTGTCAACACACATTGCAAAGTTAAAACAAATTTTCAATGAGCTAAATAACAGACTTGAAATGAAGGAACTAAGTAAGAGACCAGATGTAATGATTACATGCAAAATTCTACATATTTTACCTAGTCAGTATGAAAGCTTCAAGTCTAGTTGGATGCTATTAACTAAAGATAAAGACAAAACTCTTGATGAACTAATTTCTCAACTATGTACATTTGAAATAAATTTTACCAAAAATGATTGTAACAATAACAATTCAGAAGCTCTAGTGGTTGACGACAAACCAAACAAACCCATTACATCCAATCGTTTCTGCAATTACTGTAAAAATAAAATGCGTCAAACTTTGCAGAAAATGGATAGCAGATGGAAGACATTCAAAAACAAAGCCACAATTCTGCCAAGAAAATGCTAACAATATCAAGAAGCATATGCAGTTTCAGAAGAAGCATAGTCATAGTCATACTTTATTGATCCTTTAAGTCTTTAAGACATTCAAAATAAATGTATAGGATACGTCACTACAGAATTCAGTATAAAAAAATATTATTGTGTATAATACAATATTCAATATTACCATATGAGGTAAATGAAAATATTTTTATTAAATTAATCAAGATATTTGATAAATAAATAAATAAAATGTTATTTGGAGTTAGAGAAACGTGGATATGTCAGTTAATTGGTCGAATACCTTTATTCATTGAATAAACTACTATTTGTAGTTGGTAAAACCAGCCAATAGTTATTTTAGTGTGACATATAATAATTTTAACAAAAACATCATTATTATAATGTAATAAACAATAATGAAGAGATTTAATTTTCATTACCTGTTTAAAGTAGCATCTGGATTAATTATCTTTGGTTTGTAATCCTTTGGAAATATTGTTGGTACATAACTGGGATGAGATCATTTGATGTCATATTTCCAACAAAATGTGCACTGCATATTCTATCAGTATGTCTTGGAATCCAGTTCGCTCCATATAGACTAAAATAAATCCAATGTATTAATAAATATAAGGGTAAATAATAAAAATAAAGGTAATTTTACCCTTTGGTTGCCACATCCGTTTAAAGTAACATGAATGGACACACTGCAGTACCTAATGTCACACATATAAAAAACAAAAAATGCAATAGCTGCAGGTAGTATTTTAAAGATAGTCACTCACACATATCTAAATAGTTAGTGGTGTGTAGGAAAGAATATTAGTAAAACTTATTAAAATGCGGCACGGTGTACAGCAGTGTCGACATCGGAGGGTTAATAATAATTTAATATAATACAATTGTAATTTGATATAATTTAAATGATATACATGCAGTATACATAGATAAAAGTAAGGTTAACAACGTACTTTTGTTTCCGAATAGCTTTAATCCATTTATTTCTTTTGTCTATCCTCATTTTGGGTTTAGAGTTTAGGAAAACGAAAGAATTTCACCACTATTTCTCCATGTAAGCAAACAATCAATTACTGCACAGAACCGTGATGAGGCATTTTAAAAGAAAATAAGCCTACAAACTACTAATTAAAGCTAATTAGACTCTAATTACAGTCTAATGTATTTGCTACAAGTACATTAATTATAATCCAAATCAGACAACACTTTTTTCTATGAACGACTGAATAGATTTTTATGAAATTTTCCGCGTGTATTTGACCGGACCGAGAATAGGTTGTTATGTATTTTTCATATCCGTACGTCGTAACGGGGGCTGCCCCCCTAAAATATTTTTTTATTTTTTTGATCAAACTGTTTTTTCTTAATTTTATGTGATGTGGAAGGCAAAGGTAAATACAACCCTAAATTTTCACTTTTCTATCTTCGACCGTTATTTTTTAATAGCCATCTAAAATTTTGCATCTTATATATAAAAATCTATTGCTGTGCGTTACTCTCGCTAAAACTCGAGAATGTGTGGACCGATTTGGCTAATTTTGATGTTGAATTATTTGTGGAAATTCAGGGAAGGTTTATACGGTTTTATATTGTCATTTTATTAGCCACCAAAATTTTTACAGCTATATGTATAAAATGCTCTTTTTACAGTGTTTGTTGCCATACTCCTCCGAAACGACTTGACCGATTTTTATGAAAGTTTGCAAGTGTACTCGACCGGACCGGGAGTAGGTTTATGTCTATATTTTATACCTCTACGTCATAAGAGGGTTGCGTGTGACGTCATAACTCTCGCAATAAGGACGTGAAAAATACGAAATTAATTCGGTGTACTCCTTGCAATTATACTCCTTGAATTACGAACAGAACCTTACTAAATTTTTTTTCTAGCTCAATCGGTGTCCAAAACACAATATCTTAAGCCTTAGAAATATTCTGAGGACAGAAGAAGAACGAGCAACAAATTTCATCGAAGAAAAGTGCAACTGTTTAACTTTTGGACTTAATTTGGGCAAAATATGAATTTCTTAATTTTTCGAAACTTTCAAAAAATATCTCTACCGAACTTTTCTGACGAACGGCAAGGAGAAGAAAAGTTCTGAGCACACGAAAAGAACAAGCAGCAAATTATAAAATTTTATTTAATTTTAATTAATTTTGTTTCATTTTATTAAATTTTAATTATTTTTATTAGATTCTATTATTTTTTTTTAATTTTATTTTTTTTTAAATTTATTTATTATTTTTATTTAAGTTTATTCAGTTTTATTTATTTTTATTAACTTTTATTCAATTTTATGAAATTTTGTTTCATTTTATTTAATGATATTTAATTTTAATTTCATTTTATTTTTCAACACTTATATAGTTGGACAACCCCGAACCCAATTATAAATACAGGGTTGTTTTGAATGTAAATAAAATAAAGCTGTTATATTCTTTATAAGAAAAACAAATTTAAGATTGCAACTATTGCACTGCAAACTTTTTCTAACTAAATTTTATTACTTCAAACATTATGTGTAATTCATTAAAAATAATAATAAAAACTCATTCACATCGAGCATTTTTTGTTTATTAATTACGAATTCCTTTTGTTTATTTTAAGTTTATTGTTTACAAAAGTTTGTTCTTATCTATTGAGGCAGTACGAAGTCTGCCGGGTCAGCTAGTAATAAATATATTATTTAAGACAGTAAATAAAAGATCTCATTCGCATGTTCGATTATTTATATAAGTGAAATTCAAAATATACTTGAAATACCTAATTGTAAAGCATTATAATAGCAAGGTTTTAAATACAAAACATCAATAATATGTATTAGTTATATAAGACAATGGGAATGTAGCAATTTTACATCATTATTTGAAATTTCTTTAATAGAAGGTTTGTTCAAACGCCAATTTTGAGTTTTTTCTTAACCTAATTTCCTTTGTTTAGTAGGTAATATTGTTATTGCGCGGAATATTTCTATTTTCCTCTAGTACTATTATTGATCTGCTTCCTTCTGCATTTAGCACAGCTTCAATGAACGGTTAAACGTTTTGTTTTATTTCATTCTGTCATTGAGGAAATTAGATCAATTTGAGCACATATCAAGCCAGTTTTTTAAATGTAATTTTTCTTTGTCTAACTTGTCATCATGCATTATCACCATCTTCAGTTTTCTTAATATGTTAACTAAATCCTGTATTTTATTTTCAGAAGTAGATTCTTAAATTATTAGGGCATTGATATCAAAATAAACTTTATTGTGTAAGTAATGATTTATAGCGGGTACCACTTAATTTTACATACTCATAACAACACCACACATTTGGGCACATTTTGACGAAAAAGTGATGAAAGTAAAACATCAAACCACTCCAGTTTCAGCAACTAATATAATAAATTACCTACCCACTTAAATTCTAGACAAGAAAATCGTGTGAAATTTTAATCATGTGCTTTAGGTGAATTATTAATAAAAAGATTTAAAATAAACAGCTTAATACATATTTCATTTTCTCTCTGGTAAAAAGATTATTGCTTTTGTCCTCTTTCAACCATCTGGACATTTGGTCTTCTTAACTTTCATAAGTGGTCAGCCGACACCCGCTGCGCCGATGTTCCTAAAGTCTTTGTTTTCAATTGTATCCTATGTAGTTTGATTTTTTTTCTTTGTCTTTCAAACACATGTTTAAGAATCCAGATATTTTGTGACACAAACCTACCTTTGAAAAGTTATTTTATTTTTAAAACTTTGTGTGACTTCAGTGACTTGTGAAGTTCCAACTATAAAGTTTCTTGGTTTTGTTTTTCTTCCTTATTTTATTATATTCTAACACGAAATAAAATGAGTAATATCGAGAGAAGTTTTATATGTTGTATTTGTAAAGGACCATCCTTCTCAAAACAGTCAAATCTTAGGGCCCACGTAAAAAAGTTCCATCCAGGTAAGTTCATGTTTATAACTGTTATGTATCTATACTAATTATTACTAGCTATCAATCTTTTAAAATACTTAGACATTAGTTAGGGTATTTGGTTCTCAACATCTTTCCATCACAAAAACTATAGTTGTGATAATTTGGTATTTTAACACAGTGAGATTTGCATATTTTATTTATACGGTGCTCTGGAATAAGTGTTACCCCCTTATTAACTTTTTTAATTTTAGTAGATAAGCAAAACGCTCGGACAGGTCGATTTTTAAAATAATCATAGTATATTACAGCATCAATGTTTCGAACTTTACGCGATTCCTATTCAGGCGACAGTCGCATAACTTTGATTTTTTTTAATAGGAAAGTAAATCATGTGACACCTCATTTAAAAGCTTTTGAAATACTGATTACAAAAATGTATAATACTTTAATCCTATTTGACAGAGTAGGCGCAAAAATTTCGGTGGAATTATGTTTAAACGCATTCATTTTTTTCGAATCCTGAGAAAACAAATACGTATTTTTGAAAAATTTAAACGAAGAATGAAATATGACAGTATTATCGAGAGTTAAAATATCATGAGAACGTCTACTTATAACGTTTATTTTAATAAGTCACAGGGGTGAAAAAAAAAGAGAAAATTTAGTCCATTTTTTAATTTCAAATATGTAATTTAAAAGAAACTTTTTGTTTATTCTAAGGGACTATCAGCCCCCCGTAATAATGTAATCGTTTATTCGGCGTTTAAATTTAAAAATACCTATTAGCTTTCTCAGGATTCGAAAAAAAATGAATGCGTTTAAACAGAATTCGACCGTAATTTTTCGCCTACGCTCTCAAATAGGATTAAAGTGTTATATATTTTTGTAATCAGTATTTCAAAAGCTTTTAAATGAGATGTCATATGATGCACTTTCCCATTTTAAAAAATCAAGGTTATGTCCGTCACCTGAAGAGGGATCGCGTAAAGTTCGAAACATTGATGCTATAATATACTATGATTATTTTAAAAATCGTCCTGTCTGAGCGTTTTGCTTATGTCCTAAAAATAAATAAGTTAATAAGGGAGATAACACTTATTCCAGCGCACTGTATACAATATATCTATGTAAAAACTAGATAGGTATCATAAAGTGCATGATTAGTAATCATTGATTACTCTTCTACATAATATTTGATTTTTTTTTGAAAAATGTCTTGTAAATAAAACAAATTTAAATAAATATGAGTATTTTGACAAAAGTGCATTAAATCTGACTGCTTTGAAAAGCAAGATTCTGTTTATTACTTATGCTCATGATTATGTGACATGATTTTTATGTTATTCTTTAGACAAACTGGAGGAATTGGCACCAAAAAATGTTAAAAACGTAGCAGCTATATGCAATGAATGCAATCATCAGACTTTCTCAAAATACTCCAATTTGAAAGAGCATGTCCGGACATTTCATCCAGGTAATTTATAATAATTACGTTACATTTATGTAGGGGTGATTTCATTTCAAGCCACTCAATATTGGATCCAAAAAATCTTTGAGTCTCCGATTTGTCTGAAACTTGGTGTACGTATAGCTTCTGGGAAACAAAAATAAGACATTTATGCCTGAAAAGTCGTTTTTTCCCTTTAGTGTTTCAAATATCATTTATAGCTATTGTACAGTGTTGGTATTTATTTAATAAATTTGTACCTATCTATTATCATAAAGTATTAATGGAAAAGATAATGTTTCAACAGAATAGACTCAAACATGTCATTATACAGCATAAGAACAAGTTATATATTTTGATCTTTTAGATCAAATTTTAGTGAAGAAAACGTTAAAACGCCATTTTTTACATTTTCCTCCATTCCCAAAATGCATATCCTTTGATTTGGCTGAAAATTTAACTACAGATAGCCAAAATAGAGTACTGTAAGTGTTTAAAGGTATTTTTAAATTCTTACAATAAAAAGTTACATACTAACATGCAAAATCAGAGTTAAAAAAATATAGTCCAGTCGGGATAGCGTTCTAAATTGCATGCCGAGCTGTCCAAAATTTTATTTTTCTAATATTTAGCGGATCAATAGTACAAGTGTAAATTTAAAATCGCGAATGAATTCCGTCGTTTCGTTATTTCGTTTATGATCAATATCTCCGCCAATTTCAACTTTTCGAGAAAAAATGTAAGGACCGAAATTGTTGAAAATGTAATTTTCTATTTTTATTTTATTACAAATTTTTTGTGCGGTCGATATTTTTCGAGTTAAGGGGGAAAATAGTGGCAGTTAGAACATAATTATTGAATTTTCTCGTTTATTATTGTTAATTGTACGACAAAAATGTACCTATGCAAAAATGGAGAAAATTGAATTTTAAACAATATAGATATCTTTCATTTTTTTTTTTGTTAAAATTAAAAGGTAGTACGCATGCTTTACAGGCGAGACCGTGAGACCTGCTAGCTGTTGTTGTTGTTCAATATCTCCGCTATTATATCAACTTTTCGAAAAAAATGGTAGGAACCAAAATTGTTTTAAACAAATTGCATTTACATATTTTTACAATTTTTTTTAACAACTTTTTTCCTGCGTCTATATTTTCTAGACATTTTCTAGAGTTAATTGTACCTACTTACAGTAAGTAGACGCCTATGTTTTTGAGTCTGATATTATTGCATGTAATTTTTTTATTGTAAAAATATAACAATCCTTTCAACCACTTTAACTCCTGTATTTTGGCTATCTGTAGAAAATTTTCAGTTAAATAAATGAAAACATCAAAATAGCTTTCTAATGCTGTATAATGACATTTTTGAGTACCTTCTGTTGAAATATTATTTTTTTCCATTAATACTTTATGATAAAATATACCTACATATTTGTTTAAACAAATCCAAATCACTCTTAAGTCGCTAAAAATGATATTTAAAACACACTAGTAACAAACGACCGTTCGGGCTTAAATGTCTTATTTTTATGTTACGCAGAAGCTTTACACCAAGTTTCAGACAAATCGGTGATCCAAGTTTTTGTCAGAGTAATTTGACATGGAATGACCGTAGATATTTCATGTTAGAAATTTTATATATTACTACTATAGGGCTTTTCATTCACAGTCATTTGTTTTGAGCTTCTGTCATATGTCGTATAATCCGTGTATAGGTATATTAATATTATACACAGATTATACAACATATGACAGAAGCTCGAAACAAATGACAATCGATGAAAAGCCCTATTCTAATCAACTATTCTAAATAGGAAATAAAAAAAATGGTTTTATTAACGTTTTGACGTCCACATCCGATGTGGACGTCGAAATGTTAATAAAATACTGTTTTTAGTTAAGTTGTGGCTTATTTCCCACTTAGACTAGTTGATTACAAAAATGCCACAATGAAATAGCTTCAGAACAACATGACATTACTACTATTGAATTAATTTATTTGTTTTAGAAAAAATGGAAGTCTTAATCAAAGATAAGTTTTATCGTTACAAATGCAGTGAATGTTCCAAGCAATTTTCGGGTTTAGCAAATTTCAATGCTCATAAGAAAATACATACAACTCCGAAAATTGTTTCCCACCGTAAGCCCAAACAATTGAAGTGTCCTTTATGTAAATATGAAGATATCAAATCGAAGTTAATACACCATTTTGGAGAAAGGCATGAAGTTGTTGTTAAAGCTGAAAATATGCAATTTAATTCATTAGAAGAATTTCATTTTTGGAAATTGGAAGAGGAAAAAACAACTAGATCATTTTTTGTAAAGAATCGTAGTTCCAGTAATGTTTAAAATGGCACTAAAACAATATATAATTGTCATAGATCAGGAAAATACATTGCTAAAGGAAACAATAAAAGACATTTAAAATACAAAGGCTCTAACAAAATAAATGCTTTCTGTCCAGCCAATATTACAGTCATTCAAGAAGCAAATATCTGCAAGGTAGATTATGTTAAGATGCATATTGGACATCAGAATGACTTAGGTCATTTATTTTTAAGTCAGGAAAAAAAGCGGGAATTAGCTAGTAAAATAGCTGCAAAGATTCCATTAGCTGCCATTTTAGATGAAATTAGAGATTCTATGACAAGTGCAAATTTTTCAAGGATTCATCTTCTAACTAAAAAAGATTTGCATAATATTGAACAAACATACAATCTAAATGCAACACCTGTCAGACATAGGAATGATGCCATAAGTGTCCAAGCATGGGTAAATGAACTACAAAAAAGTAATAGTGTACTTTTCTATAAACCGCAAGATGATTTATCAGAAGAGCACTCATGTTTAAAAAGAGAAGATTTTGTTTTAATTCTAATGACCGAAGGTCAAAAGGAGATGCTTGACAAATTTGGGGGTGATTGCATTTGTGTAGACGGAACACACGGAATAACTAGTTACGGATTTGAATTGGTAACATTATTGGTTCTTGATGATATGCGAGAGGGATTTCCATGTGCATTTATGATATCCAATAGAACAGATGAAGACGTTATGTGCATATTATTTTCTTGTATTAGAAAAAGTTTGCAATCAAAAATTTCGCCCAAAGTATTCATGTCGGATATGGCAGAATCATTTTTTAATGCATGGATAAAAATTATGAGTCCTCCAGAATACAGGTAAGTTTTATTAAAAAATGTATATTTTTTGCACGATTGATCATTTTTGACTGTTTACCGTGACAGATTTTACGTCAGTAGGTGACATTTACTAGCAACTCGACGGTAAGTAATTAAACTCGACGGTAAGTACTCCAACTCGACGGTAAGTAATTCACTTACCGTCGAGTTAAAAAATCTCTTAATTTTAATTTATTTTTATAATTTATAATGGTATCAATCGTGCAAAAAACGTTATAAGCATGTCGAACGTTAAGGGTAACCGATCTCAGACAATAATTGGAGTCATCGCTCCGCTCCTCCTCCAAACAATTGTCTTCGATCGGTATAAAACCCTTACCGTTCTCCATACTTAATATACTATTTCAGTCTTTGACCAAATTATTATGATCACCTATGAATTTCTATAAAAATCAACTAGGTACTCCACTACTTTTTATTTATAAATTATTTTTAAATTTAATTTTGCTATGTAATGTTATTGTTAATTTTATACAATAACTGTAATATTTATATTTAATAATATACAACAATAAAACATTTGAAAATGTCACATATTTATATATTTTTCTATATTTTGTTGAGCTCCTGACCTTAATTCCATAAAAAAGATTGGGATCTGTTAAAACGAGAATAATTCCAATGAAAAAGTCATCAGCAAAATTGTTTTCATTGAAAAACTAATATATTTATTGGAACCCCAAAGACAAATAATTGAAGCAAAGTGAATTTAAGTGCATTCAAAATATGCCAAGACGGGTACAAGCGGTAATCAAAGCTAAAGGGCGGGGCTTAACAAGATATTAAAAAATAAATATGTAGGTAATATGTATTTTCCAATGTTTTATTGCAGTTTATTATTAAATATATTATACTTTAGGTAGGGGAGCCCAAGCAGGGATTTTTGCAGTAACTCGAGCGCGTCAGATTATCATATGGGGAGAAACCTGGTACCCTGTAGATGTACCTCTACCATATATTGGCTCTAAACACAGGGAAGCTCGTTAAGGGGAGGGGCGGAAAAAAATCTATCCTTAGAAAAACTCGAAATCGCCAGATTAAGATAAGGTAATTTAAGTACATGCATACATATTTCAAAAATCTGACGATTTGGGCGGAGCGTAAGGAAATGGGTGAGTCACAAAGTTTTACAAGAAAAAGCGAATATTTCGCGAAATGAACGATAGATCTAAACACTAAAAAATACGTGCTCAATATTTGTCAAAAATCTATCGAATGATACCAGACACGACTCCCCACGGAGAGGGGTGGGGGGTTACTTTAAAATTTTAAATAGGAGTCCCCATTTTTTGGGTTGATTCGGATTTTTTGCAGATTCGGATTTTTTGCAGATTCGGATTCCTTACGTAAAAATAAGTAAATTTTTATTGGTTTTAGAACCTACTCTTTACAACGCAATAGGTCCCCAAAGCGCTCCAGTGACTGCACATTTAGCATACTTTCCTCTGCTACTAAATATTACATATAGAAGGATTAAATTAAAAAATAATTTTTAATCAAAAAGTAGTGAAATAGTAGTTGATTTCTGTAAAAATTCATAGATGGTCCTAATAATTTGCAAGTGACTACATGTAGACACTAGTTAAATCTGTGAACTTTATGTTTTGTATTTTTTAAATTTGTAGGCTATATTGTTGTTGGCATGTAGACCGCGCATGGAGGAAGAATCTTTCGAAGATTTCTGCTAAGGATATGCAAGTATGTTGTATTTATTTATGTAGATTAATACATTGACGTACCTAGTTAAAAGTCATTTTATATCAATTATGCAAAAGTGACATGCAGATTTAATAATTGCTCTCAACTAATTCAATTCTATATATTAATTGAAGGATAGAGAATGAATCAAATAACTGCCAATATGATCTAAAATAAAATCTTAAAATAGGTAAATCTTTATTCATTTGCTTGTCATCGCCTGAAGTATAATATTTTTTCACCAATTTTAATACAAAAAATAATATTTTAGGTACCTACTCTCATATGATATTTATAATAATTAAGCTTCTATTAGTAAATACCAACTAATAATTTAATAATTTTTTAGGTAGTGGTCTACCAACAATTGCGTACCTTGCTTCAAGAAACGGATGTAAAAGCATTTTCACTTATGTTGGAGACATTTTTAAAAAGCCTCTACGAAAATGAGGCTACCTTGGAGTTTGCAAATTATTTTAAAATCCATTATGCTAATAAAGTTGATAGTTGGGCTTATAGTTATCGTCTAAATAGCGGTTTGAACACGAACATGCATTTAGAACGTATGCATCATACCATAAAGTATATCTATCTAAAAGGCAAACATAACAAGAGACTAGATAGGGCTATTTCTGCTCTATTGAAGTTTGTAAGAGATAAACTGTTTGATAAATTAATAACAATTCATAAAGGTAAACTGTGTACTAAATTGAGAGAACTAAGGTCGAGGCATAAGTCAAGCCAAGAACTTGATCACAACTTAGTGATAAAAATGTATACTGTTTGGCAAGTTCCTTCATCCACAACTCAGGAAATATATTTGGTAGAGCAAAGGAAAGTTGATTGTGCTTGTAAAATCGTTTGCTTGGAATGTGATGCTTGCTTTCACCAATATTCGTATACATGTATAGATTCAAGCGTCAGATATAATATGTGTAAACATATACATTTAGTATGCCGATATGAACAACACCTACCGGGTGAAAAAAATGCAGAATCACTTATAACAGAAACGGACTCGGATCAAGGTTTGTTGCCTTTTAAATATACATATACATGAAAATAATAAATCAGGGGTATAGAATAATGCATATTTACTTTTAAAATGTACAAATTCTTAAAAATATTACCATAATTTAATATCATCTAAAACTTTCCTATCGTTAATTATTTTAAAATTAATGTATAAAATTATTTTACAGTATATCCAGCTTACTCGACAACTTCAAAGTTTCAAAGGTATTTACTGATCTAAACGGATAATAAATATTTTCAGCAACTTTATGAGGGTCGGTTTGGCTTTGAAAAGTTATTATGCATTAGCTTTTTTGGAAAAAATTTGTGGTTTTCTTTGTAAACACTGTTAGTTAATATAATAGAGTTATTCTGGTGGCTTGTTTTCTGAATTTCTTTGTTGTATTGTATAGGTATCCCAAGTAGCAATTTGTCGACGCGACAACGTTGTCTACCGCGTGGCAACGTTTTGTTACAACGTTGTTATTGCCTAGAAGACGACCCAATTCTGCACTAATTTGGTGGACGATTTTTGAGTTGTTTTGACGTTGCCTAGGTAACCTTAAGCGTTGCATAAGACAACTGAAGCGACTATAAAAAGTGCCTGCATGCAATGGTTGCTCAAAGAGTCGGACTGGTTATGTTTTTTTACCTATATAAAAAGTAAACTATTTTGACATCATATCAGGTATTTAAATTTATATATACATAAATAAGGACTTAAACAAAATTACCTGATGTGAAATTTATAAACGCATCTCAGATTACCGTCAAATATGGATATTCTACCTTTAAAACACACACGCGCTCATTTTTTATCACCTTTTTAACAAAAAATATGTAAATTTAAAAAATATAATTTTAATATAAAAGCCAGAATTTATGTTAAAGATGTTTTGTATAAATTCAATGTATTGATGGTGCTTTTAAAGGTATTAGAAAATGCCTGCATTTTTTATATTTTGTGTTTTTATTTTCTTTACATTTCAAAAAAAACCAAAATGGTGCATTAAACAACATTACCAATATTACTTAAAATATACCTTATTACCAACCATAGACGGATGAGACAACCGAGAAGTCCAATCGCCGACCAAACACGGCCTGGACCGACTATCCCAACCACTTTAGAACACACCCTCTTATTGGATGACAGGGTCATGTGACCAGTGCAATGAAGTGCATCATTCTCCTTAACAGCGTTGCCACATTTAGTAGATATCTACTGTTTTGGTATATTTTTGATATTATTTAAAAAATTCTAGTAGGCAATGTTTTTTATTAGATTTTTGGTATATTTCAATATTTTGTTATCACTAAAATAAAATTTGCTTTTTAATAGTATTCACCCCATTTCTAAATTAATTTTCAGACATTTTGTTACAATTTCCCAATGTCATTACCGAAAATAAGATTCAGGACGTAGATGATGATAATAGATGGACAGAGAAATGAAACTGGTAAATACCAGATCTAAATAAGGAAATCTTCATATAATTGTTTTGGAGAATTTCCAAATGATTGTAACGCTCGGTTTCATAATCAGTTAAAGTGGATTTTAAATTTTAAGTAAGTTGGTACCTACCTTTATCACAATTCATATATGGGTAAATGTCAACTTTAAAGTGAACTTTACTTAACCCTTAACTACAGACATCCCAATATTAGCACGTAATTACAGATCCCCGGTATTTTTTACCGGTCATTATAAAATAGAGTCAAAATATAAAGTTAATAATAAAAAACAAAAAAAATTGCATTATGAGTTTTTCTGGAGTCTCTATATATGGGAAAAAATGGTAAAATGAGTGATTTTAATAATATAATACAAGATTTTTGAAGAATAATCTATTAAACCAGAATTTTGGTAACATTTTTGGTCTATTGAAACAAACGGCCATAAATGCTATGAACAAAAATTTAGACTTTTTTTTAACAAATAAACGTAACATAGAATCACAAAGGAAACATAAAATAGTATTTACAAAAATTTTTACATCCATGAGAAAAAATCTGCAAGGGTAAAAATTATCACAGAATTAAATGGCAATTCCATTTTTGCAAAGTGGCCTCAAAATTTTTATCGTCAAATTTAACCTTCATTTAAGGTCCAGGATGACTTCCGCAGTCCATTTCTTTACTTTTTTCCTAAAAACATAAAAAAATAATGTAAACATTTCAGATTTACAAATATAGTACTCATATAAAAATACTTACTTAACACAGACATCCGGTAATTTTTACCGGTTAAGATTTTTGATGTGTGCTAGAAAAGAAAATATTGACAATACACACTACACGCTTTGACTAGCATTGTTATACAAACTACCCGAGAGGTACAGAGACACATGAACTTGTAAGTCGTGAGGTTACCATGAAATCCACATCTTGGGAGTGCCCGCCGGTAAAAAATACCGGATGTCTGTAGTTAAGGGTTAATGTTTACTTTAAGTTGATTATGAAACCGGGCGATTTTGACAGGTAACCGTTAACACAGATTTTACTGTATTTACAGGGCCTAAAAAGAATCTACTGATTTCTATTGATTTTTTGAAAGCAAAACTACTATCCGCTGCAAGATAATTCGGATGGAATTCAGACAAAATATGCACAAAAAGTACATATTTTGTCGGAGTTTCAGCCAAATTATCTTGCAACGGATATAGTACTGAAAGAGTAAGAACTGGCTTGGCAACCCTGTCTAGCAAAGCTGATACAAAGCTTATCAAATCTACTGATAAAACAATGGACAATGGAGAAACCAGCTAATAAAAAACAAATAACCAGGTTGTTAAATTAATCGAAAATTTCCAGAAAAATAAAATATAAAATAATAAGAAAAAGTAAGGTTATTAAGTAAATTATTTTTTTCCTCCTGAAGTTGCCGTAAACGTGTCACTTATCTATAGAACTATACGTAAAGGCCCTGGGGTCGTGAGAGACAACTACCTAGTCGGCCAGAAAACCCATGGGCGTAAATTAGTTTAGCATTATAACGTTTTTAAGTAGTTGCGATTGTTGAAAAAACTTAACTGTGATATGTAGTTGTCACAATAGTAATAACTTAGTTGCCCATATAACTAAAGATATTACTTAACGTTGTAACATAGTAATGTCAGTCGGGTTAGGGGTCGTTGGCCGAAACAACTGAAAGTCCACTGTGGCAACGTTATATACAGTGCATTTGTTTGTACTGACAACCAATGCGTCGAAAAATTGCTACTTGGGATAGAATTTAATTTATTTGATTCAAATTTTTGTTAGCTTTAACTTGAGTAGCAATCAAAATATGATTTTTTTAATATTCAATATCTTATTTATATTGCAGATGGCAATGCCCTAATAATTCAAGAATGTACTTCTGAAAATAAAATACAGGATTTAGTTAAGGTATTAAGTTCTAAGGAAACTGAAGATGGTGATAATGATGCCAAGTTAGACAAAGAAAAATTAAATTTAAAAAACTGGATATGGGCTCAAATTGATAAAATCTCCTCAATGACAGAGCTAAATGAAATCAAACGTTTAACCGCTCCAATTGAAGCTGTGCTAAACGCAGTTAAGGAAGGAAGCACATCAATAAAAATACCAGAAGAAAATATAAAGATTCCGCACAATAAAAATATTGTTAAACAAAGGAGATTGTTTTCGGTTAAGAAAAAATCTAAAAGGGAAAATCAGCGTGTTAACAAACCTTCTATTAGTGATATTCAAAATACCGCTGTAAAATTGTTACATCCTTAATAAATTTGTAATATAACTATTACACATATCGAATTTTTTTATTTAAAATTTTGCTATTACGCTCGGTTTCATAATAAAGTTAAAGTGGACTTAAAATTTTAAGTTGGTAGGTACCTACCAAATTTAAATTTAAAGCCCACTTTAACTTTATTATGAAATCTGTCGTTAATGCTGTATCTATAGTTAGGCTAATAAGTATATAAATTTTGAATTTCATTTATATAGTAAATATGTATAATCGACATATTTTGACAAAATATTTGGTCGATATATTTTGACAAAAAAAGAAGAATCTAAGCAATTTAATTAATTCAAAATACATTTTACTGCTGTCAGAAAAAATGTTTATTTCACAAAATAAACGTGGCTTTTCGCTTAAATCCCAGGTTCAAACTGCTAAGAGACATGTGGTTGGCAGCTTTAACATTGAATTTAAGCGAAAACAATATTTATTTGTCAAATAAACATTTATTTCTGTTTCCTGACAGAACTAAAATGTATTTTGAATTAAATGAATTACATTCATTCTTTTTGTCACAATTAATTTAATCCAAAATATTTTTTTGGACACCCTGTATACCTAAATAATTATGTTAAAGTTTATTTTATTGAATAGCGAATTAAATAACCTTTCAAATGAGCTATCACACAACGCAATACTCTCATTTAAAAAAATCATCGATTAGGTCATCACGCCCAGGCGGATGACGTCACTAGTATGATATATATACCAAAAAGTCATAATTTAAAAATAAAAATCGACCTGTCTCAGGATTTCTTTCCAAATTCGCCCATTCTCGAGATAATGAATTTATTTCAACTCAAACGTCCTCACTGTATATTAGGTTAAGTATATTTTGAATTTTACAACAATTTTACACCATTATTTTTAATTTCTCTATAAAATAATTAACCATAGGAAAGTTATAAATTATAGTAAAATAACCATAATAAAAGTTATATCATTACCACATTAAAGAACAGTCCAAAGGAAAATAGAAATATTCCACATAATAAAAATTGTCTTAAACGAAAGTGATTGTTTTCAGTTAATAAGAGAAAACCTAAAAGGGAAAATTATTGTTTAAACAAACCTTTTGGTAGAGAAATTCAAAATACTGGTGTAAAATTGCTAAGTCCCCAATAACTATATAATAACATAAGTATCGTATACATAATATACATAACGATGTTTTTTTATTTAAAATATTTCTAATACTATATAATTCGATTAATAAATATATTTTGAATTTCATTTATATAGATAATCGACCAAGCGAAGTGAGGTCTTTCATTTATTACTATGTTAAACTTAAAATATGTATTAAGTGTATAATATATGTTTTTCAAATTGGCCGCCAAACTCAGAGACTGACTGTCAATTGTCTAGAAGCTCGCCAGCATAGTATTAGTTTTCTCTATGGTTTGTTTTTTAACCAAGAGGAGTGATTCAAATTTACCGCGCTGTATTGCTTGATTGTAATTGGTCCAACCGCAGGCAAGTTTACTCCACTGTTATAAAATTTTGACACTAATGACATTTATCAAATTTTGACATTAGTGACATTTCATAGGTTAATTAAGTTATATCGGCGATTTTTGTGTTTTCTGTGTTATTCGTTTAATTTTTAGATTATTAGTCTGCTTTTATATAAAAAGCAGTTGTTTTTGGAACTCTTTAGCGACGTATTAATTTAATATAATATTTATGGATTACCGTTGAGGGCCGACTAGATCAACCAAAAAAGAAGATGTATTTGGTTATTATTCTAGTGACTTTCTTGGGTGTGAATCTGCCTTTTTAGTTTACTCCTCCTGGTTAAAAAATAAACTATAGACTATGGAGACCTGTAGGTCTCCATACTCTAGACCTTAGACAAGGAAAGAGAGAGGACGAGTAATCCTATGACCAAAAGTGAAGCCAAACTGACACCAGGGATTTTGATCATCGACGTATCTTTGGGGTATTGTTAAGCATTGAGTATTTAAAATAAAAACATGAAATGTATTTAAAATGAAGAATTTGTGTACGGTAAATGTTTTATTAAGTTGCTCATATTACGTACATATGTTTCAATACATACATATGTTTTTATTACGAATTTTAGATGATGATTTACTTTATTTTTTATGAAATTTTAACCTTCAACGAACACCCACCACTGGCAACCCATTGTTATTTTTGACGTGACCGCCATGTTTCTGGTGACAAACAAACCAAAAACTGGCTTCACTTTTGGAACGTGTGTGTTAAATGGGTGTTACCCGTCCTCTCTTTTTTCCTTGTCTAAGCTCTAGACGCAAGTGATTAAATCGACTTGTACCTAACTTCTGTTCAGTTTATCTGAGCAACCGAAGATACTTTCATACGTTTTTTTCCCGCTGGGAGGGTTGACATGGAGGGGATATCACATCTCGACCGTCCTTCTCATGGTGGCAGAATTTGTAACTAAACGTCCCCCAAAATCGCACATGACATGACAAATGTCATATGTGAATTATTATTTTTTTATTATAATCATAGAAAAAAGTGTTGTCTGATTTGGTAGAATGCGATCTTATCCTTCAAAAAATATGTCACGTATTTCAGCACCTGGGAAATTGGAAGGATACTACAAATCTGGCCTCCACATAAGTGGTCTGTAGCTTCAACATGATAGGTGTGAAATTTTAAACGTTCTTGCTGTTGATTGGATAGGAAGGGTAGCGTTATCTAGCCTCCACGCTAGGTACACCATAGCCTCCATACGGTACTTCCAATATTTAATATTATTTTATTAAAGTGGCCAATAAAGGTAAAACACAAACAACCTTTGTTTCTTAATTATTTATTTATACAATAATGTGACATTTTACATAGAAATATTAGTATTTAATTTCGATTAAATATATGTTTACTTGTTGAATTTATCGGCTGCACACAACAGCTGATCGGCCATTAGACCTAACAACAAAACGCGAAATAAAATGTGTATTTTAAAACTGTTGGATAAACAGTACCTACAATCAGAAAAACTTACCTTTAAAAAGGTACTCGATTATGAAATAACAAAAATATCAAAAAACACGACTGAATATCAGCTTTTTATGGTAACACAAACACAAACCAAACACCAAACACATCACATCATGACCGACCATATAAAATAAGTGAACGACAACGAACGAACGAACACGAACACAGATTACAGATTCACAGATAGCGCACGATTTGTCAAAAGTCATGTTCGACCAATCACAATGCCGACATCAGCGCCTCTGACTAAACGGAAGGAAAATAAATACGATTACATGTTTTTTATTAGAGTTAGCGGGGCATGCAGTCGTTCTCGAGTTATGTGTTGGTAACTGTCACGACCTTCTTTTGTTTATATAGATGTAAAATATTTAAATGGCCATTAAAAAATAACGGTTAGTGATAAAAAAGTGAAAATTTAGGGTTGTATGTATCTTTACGTTCCACATCATATGCAATTAAAAAAAAGAGTTTGTCTGAAAAAATAGAAATAAATATAAGGGTGGCAAGCCCCCTTAAGACGCACGGGTATGAAATATAGATAACGACCCACTCCCGGTCCGGTCGAGTACACTTGCAAACTTTCATAAAAATCGGTCAATTCGTTTCGGAGGAGTATGGCAACAAACACTGCAAAAAGAGCATTTTATACATATAGCTGTAAAAATTTTGGTGGCTACTAAAATGACAATATAAAACCGTATAAACCTTCCCTGAACTTCCACAAATAATTCAACATCAAAATTAGCCAAATCGGTCCACACATTCTCGAGTTTTAGCGAGACTAACGCACAGCAATAGATTTTTATATATAAGATAAATATGCTTTTCAAATATTGCCCGCCAAATCATGACTAGACTGTCAATTGTCTAGAAGCTCGCCAGCTAAAGTATTATGTTTTCGCTAGCCGCGAGTGATTTAATCGAGTCGACTTTCGTGATCCGCCTCCTGCCCTGTTTTGGGACTACGTGCATTGTAGAATCATTCTATCGCATGATGCGATAGTATTTTCAAGGAATATATACGGTTCTAGAAGAGATTACAGTGTAGTAGTCACTCACTGCACTAAACTTACAACGGACGTTTGCTGTGATTGGCAGTCATCGTCACCTGATTTTGACATAGCGAATTATTCGGTATGTTCCGATCTCTCTGCTCCGCATGCAACGAAATATGTATTTCTTCTCTGTTATCTTTGTTTGTAACACATTTTAAAGAAAGAAAATATTATTCTAGGGTTTTTAATTGTTGGGGTTGCCAGTTGCCAGTGCCGTTTAATCCTCGCACGTTGTGTTGCACGTTGCACCATTTTGTTTGTTTGTTGATATTTTGATTTTGTCTTTTTGAGTTTCTCTTTCGTCACCGCTTTCGTTATTATATTAATTATTGTTGTTATTAGTGTTATAAGAGTTATTATTATTAGTGTTAATTATTAGTTTAGTGTATATATAGTTAGTCTGTTAGTTCATTTAGTATTAGTTATTGTTAATTTTTGTTATTTAATTTGTTATATTTTTTGTTATATTATTATAAATTATTATTAAAAATGAGGGTCCAAGCGGTGCATTGGGAGATGTTGCTCTCCTTTTGCGAGGAGAATCCCCAATTAATCACTAATAAATTTAATAGTAGCGAGGGACGAGCTAAGGCGGTAGCTATGTGGCAAACCATTGCCAACAGATTAAACAGTTTGGGATATGGCGAGAAAAGCGTAGAGGGGTGGAGAAAGGTAAAGATTTCAATTAATTATCCATGAATAAAATAGTTGTGTGAACATAGTATTTCAAAACTAATGTTTAACTTTTTTAGACACTAACAGACTGGAAGTCAAAGACAAAAGCCAAGGCAGCTACACTAAGAAGGGATCAAGGGCAGACAGGTGGCGGTTCCCCTCATTTACCTCCTCTATCCCCATTAGAGGAGAGGATATTAAGTTTAATGGGGGTCACAGCTTTCATGGGAAATGAAACTGTACCAGAATTAGGTTTTGGAGAGGTAAATAACTTTTATGATTTTTAGTAATATGTACTCTTAGTAATATTAAATAGTCTAACTAAGGTACAATATAAAGTCGAATTTCACCTAGATGTTATAAAAATTATGGGATATGCAATTTAGCATGTTAACAATTACAAAAAACAAAGGGTGACCAATCTAATCATGTTCTAACTATAATTGATTAAAAAATGACCGTCATACACCACTATAACAGAGTTTTTTGAAAATATACAATGAGTCCATAAAGTAATGCATAAATTCATTATTAGGTGAATAAACATTACAGTGGACCTTCGATAAGTCGGCCTCAGATAACCTGGAAGTCCGGCTGACCCGGACCGATTTTCATCAGACAAAACAAACATTTTTCACTTTGACTTAGTTTTTTTAATGTATTCTGTGCATATGTATTTCATGTTTTTGCAATTATAACGTGTAAATATTTGTTTATTATTTATATGTATTTTATTAATTTTTACCATATTCTCTGGCTAACACGGAGTGGCTGCGGTCCTGATTAATCCGACTTATCGATGTTTCACTGTATTAGAAATTCCGGAAACAGGTTGATTTTTATTTTTATATTATGAGTTGGCATACATATCATACCACTGACATCGTCCATTTGGCCATGTGATAGCTCTTTTGAAAGAGTATTCAATTCTCTATTCAGTAATTTATTTATTTATTTATTTATTCACGGGCAAGCCCTATTCCGATATAAATTTTACAGTGTTCTAAATTATATAACATAATTATACAATTATATAACATTAATGTTAACCAATTATATAACATAAACTATCGTAATATAACATATAACCAAGTGGTTTGAGAAAAAATAACTCGTATGAGTAATACAGTTACAAAAAAGAAAAAAAAAAGAATAAGATAACATTAGGTCAGTACAATTACAAACAAAAGATATCACCTAAATCAATTCGGAAATGTTGTAAGGTATAACGGTTTTAAGTTATCTAATACATACAGGTCATGTAACACTAATCACAATACAAAAGCTCTGGCCGAAAATATTAAAAAGTTAAAAAGTTAGGGAAGAAATTAGGTTTTTAAAGCGGGAAACTGATATATTAAAAATTTCGAGGTTATTTAATGAGTTAGCTAATCGAAGAGTTCTAGGAATAAATATGTTGTAGGAATAACTGAATCTATGAAAAGAGACATAAAAGGTTTGCACCTGCCTAGTCGAACGACTGGGGACAAATAGAGATATTTTGGAGAGAAGTTCGGGGCAGTTACACAGCCCGTTGATAATTTTAAATAAAATAATTAAGTCTCTTTGTTTTCTGCGTACCTCAAGAGGAGGTAAGTTCAGTATGCGCTCTAATACAGAATAGTCATAGTATACATGCAACTTACTGGCAGTATATCTCAGAAAATTGTGTTGGACAGCCTCAATCTTCAGTTTATGAGTAAAGTAATAGGGGGACCAAATTGTGGAACAGTAATCGAAATGAGATCTAACCAGGGAGAAATAAAGAGATTTAATAGCTGAGATGTTTGTAAAGTCTCTAGTGGTTCTTTTTATAAAGCCAAGCATCTTCATAGACTTCTGTATTGTACTGTAAATGTGTGATTTATAGCTAAGGGCGGAGTCAAGGATCACACCTAGATCCCTAGTTTCAGAGGCAGAATGTAAGGTCAGATTATTTATACTATATTCGAAGATGATTGGATGATGAGTTCGGTGGAAACGAAGAATATGGCATTTGGATGCATTCAAACACATACCATTTTGCATACACCAGTTAGATAGGCGATCAATATCACCTTGTAGACTAAGTGAATCAGCCTCAGATGTGATTATTTTAAAACATTTTAAATCATCAGCGAATAACAAAGTTTCACTTACTTGGAAACAGGGTATTAGATCATTGATAAATATATTAAACAACAGAGGTCCCAAGTGTGATCCCTGTGGTACACCTGAGTTAACAGAGATGGTATGAGAATAGTGATGATTAACCCTGACAATTTGCGATCTTTGCGTAAGATAGCTCTTGAGCCACTTCAATATAAGGCCATCAACTCCGTATAAATAAAGTTTATGAATCAAGAGCTCATGATTAACTTTGTCGAAAGCTTTGGAAAAGTCAGTATACACAGAGTCAACTTGTAAACCCCTCTCAAGAGCATCTGTCAAAAAATCAACATATGTTATGAGACCCAATTCTGCTGATTTTTTGGATGTAAATCCAAATTGTTGGGCCCCTATAATTGGCGAGAAGTCATAACTTAAATAATCGGAAATAATGCTCTCAAAAACTTTAGGAATAGCACTAAGAATACAAATGGGACGATAGTTACCTATATCCGATTTTCGACCTGATTTATATATTGGAGTGACATAAGAGTTTTTCCAGTAGTCTGGAAATTCCCCTGTTGATAAAGACTTATTAAATATATAAAAAAGTGGGCGCGATAGAATGAAGCTGAATGTTTTAAGGAAAGTGGGGGGAATTCCATCAGGACCAGGACCTTTGTTGGTATTGAGTTCAGACAGTTTTTCGTAGATTTTTGAAATTTCAATGTGATAATTAGACACATTAACCAAAGGTGAAATCTGGGTTACATGCGGATGTAAGGATTGGTTAGTATAGACGGAAGAGAATTGGTTAGCAAAAAGATTAGCAATATCAGTTCCATTGAAGGCAGTACGATCTCCAAGAGTCATTGTATTAGGTATAGCGTTATTTTCCCTTTTACTACTTACAAATTTCCAAAAGGATTTAACGTTATTAACAATAGAATGTTCGGTACGTTGAATGTAATCAGCATAACACTGTCTTGATAAAAATTTACATCTAGTTCTTAAGTTACTAAATGCTGCATAACTTTCTGGACACCTTGTGCTCTTATATATCTTGTGCACTGATTTCTTCTCGTGAAGCAACTTCTTCAGCTCAGAGGAGTACCAGCATGGATATTTCTTATCACAGATTTTTTTTAGCGGAACAAAACAATCAATGATGGAATAAAAAATGTCGTAAAATACAGAAACCATGTCAGAGAGTACTTTTCCTTGAAGTGCACCATCCCAATTAATTGCTTGAAGGGATGAACGAATTGCTGCATAGTCAGCATGAACAAAGTCATAATAATACTCTTCACCAGATAAATGATCATTTGTGATTTTGAGTGGCAAACTGCATTCAAGCGGAGGATGATGTGTGTCCACTGGAATTAAAGTGTCGATAGCCTTCAATACATCAATACCCAATGGAGATAAAATGAGATCAAGCGTAACTCCTCTATCGTTGGTTATTTCGTTGGTCTGGAAGAGATTGAAAAAAGCACAGATATTGGATATAGTTTCAATAGAATCAGCTTCAGATTGTGTAGCTGTAGGCTGAGGAGAAGCAACGGAACAATAATCATCGACATCCCAAACTGCAGATGGAAGATTAAAATCACCCAATAGAAAAAGGTTTGCTCTATCATATTGCTCGCTTATAGTGATAAGCTGTTCAAAGTACGATTGGTATAAAGTAGCTATAGATTTAGGTGGAAAATATACTGTACCGATTATAGATTTGTTATTAAAGAGAACAAACAACTGTTCAATCGAAGGATCAGACTGAATTTGATAAGAAGGAATTGAGTTCTTAATGGCAATCAACACTCCCCCACCTCTACTGAAGACACTGGAGTCCTTAGAGCGGTCAGTTCTGTAGATGTTGTAGTTGAGAAGTCCAAGTTCAGCATCCGTAATTTCAGGTGTGAGCCAGGTTTCAGTTAAGATAATGATATCATAGGAACAGTTGCTGACATTCAAGCTGAGGTCAGACAGTTTAGTTCTTAGTCCTCTAACATTTTGGTAATAAAGTATAGGGCTGCCCGGTTTTAGTTTTTTTTACAGATTTTCGGTGTATTGTTGAAGTATTTAATAGTTAAATTTTGCTCACCAGCCTGTTGACGTACTCTAAGTTCGTTTTTCACTGAATCGAGTTGCTTTTTCTGACAGGGAGTTTGATCAGATAGGAAAAATATTTTATTTGCCTGGCCTAATTTAACTTTGTTTCTTAAGATTTGATGCACTTCGCGAGCCGAGGAAAGAACGACTTTAATTGGTCTATGACCGTTTTTATTCTTCTTCCCAAAACGAAAGATATGTTTACTGTTGACACTTATCGCACCTTCACTCGCTCCAGATAAAAGTGTTTTTATTTGATTAATATCCTCAGTTGAAGTTGATGGTTCTGGGAGATTGAAGATAAGTAAATTATTTGACCTTTTTTGGCGTTCGTGTAGCTCATTTATGATGTCATCGGTTATTGGAAAGTTACTCTTGTTATCTTTTAGCATCTGGATTTCAGCTTTGAGTAAGGTGACTTCGCACTTCAGGTTTTCAACTTCTCTTAGAATTTTGGGCACACTTTTGAATGACAGTCGGCAATCAGAACAAAAGTAGAACAACGTTCTCTTCTGGATTACAACAGCTCGAAGTTCAGAAGCACTTAAGCCAGTACATCCTTCGGTCGGATGAAGAATAATATGACAGCTGTCACAAGCCACTGATTTATCACTGATATCTTCATTGCACTTTGAACACTTATTTGCAGCCATAATGCCAATTTCACTGGGCTAATATAATGTGAGTATATCAGTTCTAATATTCCTGGACTAATAAACCTATCACCTCAATTAAGTTCTTATCAGTTGGCACTTTTTTTGGCTTAATTAGTAGCTTTTTATAAGGAGTATACACAATAGATGAAATAATATTATCAAATATTGATTGGACTTGCAAACAAAAACAAGAAAATTAATCTCTTCAATGAACGTAGATACATTTGAAGAACAATACACAAAAAGAAGGAAAATTTTGGATAAGTTTAAACCACTTTAAATCCAATAATTCGAGCAGAGATCAAAAAACACTGTTTAACTTGACTAATGACTTTATAATCTATAAGTAATATAAAAACATTAATATATTTATTTATACATGGTGTTCCAACTTTTTTTTAAAGTAAATTAATTGAGACAAAAAGTAGTAAGAAGAATGTATGTAATTAATTTAAATCAAGATATATTTTACTGTTCTCCAAAAACAGGAAAAAAATGTTTATTGTTTTTCGCTTAACCTTCCGCCGGTAACGTGAATTCTTGTAACATAATTGGCAACGTCGGTCTACGACACCGACTTTTTTAATAATGAATATCTTAGGTTGTGATTTTGTGTTAATATTTTGATGTGACTAAATGTTTAATATAACTATATTTAAATAACAATATAGTAAGAAATGATCGATCAATATTTATTTATATTCGGGAAAAAAATGCACATTAAAAAAAAGTTGCTTCTTTTAGATACTAACATAATTGACAAACAATTTACAAAAAACTGTTAAGTTTTTGAATACAAAATATCAACAAACATATCGACAAGGGTTGAAATGTCACAAAAAAAATAAAATTATTCAACAAATGTCCAACACAAACTGAAATTATTGTCTGTTTTTTTCCTCATTTTTTATACACTTCACTGCACCACATTGTACGGTTCTGGTTCGGAATTAGCAACAATTTCGTCAAAAAGTTGTTGCAACCTGATTTGTTCTCTTTCATAATCAATATTCATATACAACTCCTAAAATTAACATCTATTATTTAAACTGACTATGGACCAAAAACGACAAAAACTTACCGTTAAGTATAACATAAATGGTAACCTTGGTCTCTCACACCGTCAGGTCAAATAACATATGAACTATCCACACTTGGCCACAGATTTTTCAAGACTAAATAGTGTGATGAGAATTTGAAAGCTACCTGGCCGCGGGGACAAAAAAAGATGCGCATTTGAGTTTTAACGCGAAAAATCCGCTACGTCGGTGTCAGGGACCGTACGTTACCACTTGAAGGTTAAATTCAATGTTAATGCCGCCACCCATCTGCCTCTTGGCAGTTTGTACATTTCATTTAAATGAAAATAAATGTTTATTTTTCAACTAAACATTTTTTTTTTGTTTTCGGATAGCAGTAAAATGTATTTAGAATTAAATAAATTACATACATTCTTCTTTTTGTGTCATTATTTCAACTAAAAAAATATTTTTTTACACTGTATAAATAATTATGTTAATGTTTACATTACTGAATAGAGAATTGAATACCCTTTCAAATGAGATATCACGTGAACCCTATTCTCATTAAAAAAATCATTACATCATCACGCCCAGATGGATGTCAATATATATATGCCAAAAAATCATAAATTAAAACTAAAAATCAACCTATTTTGGGAATTTCTAATGTTTTTTATTTAGCTTATAATGAATTTATGCGTTACTTTATGAACTCATTGTATATATACAGTAGAACCCAGATTATTCGTGGGTGGATTATCCGTGCTATGATTTTCCATTACTCAAATTTCATTTTTGAGGTTTTATCAAAATAGCATTGCCGTAACTCACACTCGACAGAAACTCTACTATACGTCATGAGGGAGACGCATAATGTATCGTGGATAATTTTAGGAACTCTTTGTTGATATCTAATTTATATGTTTTTTTCACCTTTTGATATTCTTTGCCTAAATTCAGTTCTTACTTCGAATTCAGCCTCTGATTGCATTTTTGTCAAGTCTAGGCCTATATAAATGTTCTTACCTTTAGTTTGGTTTTAGCTGTGCTAAAAAAGCACAACAAGCTGTGCTTCTTGTTTTTCAAATATGACTTTAAGAGCCCTGTATATATTTTTGTGGGTTTGCCTATCGTGAGTTGAGAAGAGTATTTACACGATCTGGGTGATAGATAAATGATATTTTTTAATTATGTTTTTGAGCCTTGAATATGCTCATCTTTCATTATTTTTCAGTTTTAAATTGTTGATAACTCAAAAACAATCAACTTTAGAAAAATATACAACAGACCTTTTTTGTTTAGAATGATCCAAAAAATCTGAAATAATATCTGCCCGGTTTGAAATGTTTTTTTTTTTTTATTAAAAAAAGTTATTTTTTAATAATTAATTAATGATAGTTAAAATGAGTACCTTGGGTGAAACCAGGGGTAATAAGAGGCAGTTGAAGCGTAGCAGTAGCCCTGTTACCTTCCTTGTATACCGTAGGCCCTAGATATAGCAGACTACCCTGCTATAATCCCAAAGCCGCATCAGTAGTATAAAACGGGAGACTATTATAATTAATTATAGTTAGAACAACATAAGATTAGAGAGCTAAGTGAAGTTCAACCTTATTTATTTATTATTTTTTTATTTATGTATGGGCAAGCCCAATTCAGAAAAGATTATTACAAAAAAAATATTAAAAAGACAATGCAAAAACATAAACAGTGTCAACACAAAGAACAAAATTACAATAAGTGTTGGATAACAAAGCTATTAAGTTAAAGGGAAAAAAAGAACATTGCTATATAAAAAACAAAGTTTAAGATTAAAAATTTCTGATAGAAATTATATCATTAACATGTAACCATAATTTGTAAGGTCAACAAATGGTTTTTAAATCTATCCAAGAAATTGCAGAATATATTTATTTAAGTCATTTAGAGAATTCGCAAGATTTTCCAGTGTTTTATTAGTAAGGCAGTAAGTGTTCTTGGTAAAAAATTGTTGTAACTGCTCAAATGGATACGGCATGCACTCCCCTACATATAAACCGCAAACTGGTTGAATCGAAGAGGGTGAGCAGCGAGCACTAATGTATCCACTACGTGGAGCTGCTATGCCGAGCATGGAGCACCCACATATGGATACGTACCTTTAGACTTTAATCATATTGTGGAAAATATGTACCTATATAATAATTGAACTTTACAGGTTGAAGTCCAACATGTGGAGATAAGTGATAGAGAGACACCAAAAAGTTCTATGGTGGTGGAACATGATTACTCTGATGAGGTAGGTACATTTATTTTTGGAATAATATAGGGCCAATTAAATACCGATAACATTCTGCTACAAGTAAAAAATGAAAAGATTGGTATTGTAAGATATGTTAAATATTTGGGGTTTCAAATTGACAGTTGTTTGAATTTTGACCATCATTTTGATTATATTGTCCGGAAAATAACGAAAAAACTATATTTTTTTAGCCGAATATCACAAAATATATAACGAAACGGAAAATAACGAAAAAACTATATTTTTTTAGCCGAATATCACAAAATATATCGACTCAAGCTAAAATTACAGTTTTTAATTCAATTATTCAGCCACATTTTGAGTACTGCGCAACTATATTGTATATGTTTAATTTAAATAAACTCAATCAACTACAAAAACTACAAAATCGTGGCATGAGAATTATATTGAAAACAAATCGACTTACACCTATATCATATATGCTACAGGTTTTAAATTGGTTCACAATTGAAGAGAAACTGTATTATTATACAATGATTTTGGTTTATAAAATACTTAATAATGTAGCTCCAGATTACTTTAAGCAGTGTACAATAAAAATGTGCATGATTATTCTACAAGAAATATGGGGAATATTTACATAGCAAAAACAAATTATAAAATGACGATGAATTCATTAGTACTCCAGGGGTTTAAATGGGTTTAACGCTCTACCAGGTGAATTAAAAAATACGATGTCACTAAAATCTTTTAAAACCAAGCTTAAGCTGTATATTAGAAACAAGTGATGTAATACTTTATTATGTTAATTTTATGGGTGGGTATGGTATGGTATTATATGTTGTAAAATTTATTTAAAGTTTGTTTCAATTTTATTTGGTGTTGCTTAGTTATATTCGATTTTGTAATTTATTTGTAATATCTACATCTAAGTAAATGTAGCTTTTATTAATTAAAATTATGTATATAATGCCTGGTTGCACCAACAAATCTTAAGCTCCAGCTTAGCCCAGCTCTGCTTCTAGATAGGGCCGCTTTAAATCTAACTTATTTTGCACCATAATTTTCGATTTTTATCGATTCAATCTACGTGGCAATCCATTGTGACAAGCTGAAAATTAATCTCAGACTCAATGGTGTACCGCTTATATTTCGTAAGCTTTCCGCTTTCGTAAACCACGTCTTAAGCTTTAGATTTGTTGGTGCAACCAAGCATTTAGATACCTTTATTACAATACAAAATTAAAAAATCATAAATGTTAAAATATTTTGGATTTTGATTGATTTGTCCAGTCAGGTACGTCTTTCTTTATTGATTAAATTTATAAGGCACAAGGAGTGCAAACTTTAAATTAACAAAAAAAAACATATATACTTCCAGCTGAGCTCTCAACATTTATAAATCAAAAGTATAATTTTTATATACAAAAATTGGAGTATTTTCATATTTCTGGACCTTGGAGGTAAACTACACTATGTCGATATGGTGTTGTTTTTAATCAGTTTTTAATTCACTTTTTTATTAGTTGCAATATACAAATTGGCTATATGTTATCATTAAAATATGGTCACATTGTCCTTCGAACAATTCTGGGATACATCAGATTTTTATTAACATCCTAAGTGCCCTAAACTTTGTTGCTAACACACGCTAAACCCAGTTGCTCGAAATGAGATAGTGTAGTTTACCTCCGAGGTCCAGATTTGTAAAATTGTGCTATTCATTATTTTCCTGCTTTTTTTTAGAACCAAGTGGACGAAAACGATGAACCATGCACTTCACATGGCCATTCATCACAAGGGATAGGAAAGAGAGGAACAAAAAGAAAATTAGAGTATGGCAGTGGGAAAGGAAAATCTAAATCCAAAGGCAGGATGCATCTGAATGTTCCTGCCTCATCTGGGTTATTACAATTAAGCAGAGAGTCTGTGAATGTATTAAAGGGCATACAAAAAAATACAGATAGAATAGCAACGTCACTTGAGACACTTATTTCACAAAATTTTACATGTAAATGTAATGCACAAACTTGTAAAAACAATAAATAGTATTTACTTATTTTGGGAATGTATTTTTTCACCCTCGAGAGGGGGTGAAACTCACCCCCAGGGCAAAAGCACACATCAGCAAAATATCACTTTTTTTCTGACTTGTTAGCTATGTGTATGCCAAATTTCATGTCAATCCAAGCGGTTCTTTAAAATTTAGAGGTTTTGCAATATTTTACCGTTAAAGAACGTACTATAATATTTTTATCATTATTATATGACTGCAAACAAAATAAAGTCGAAATTTTAGTTTCTGAAAATTTTAGCTATAGTTGCTGTACTGCAACTTTTGTAGAGACAATTGTAATAAGTTATCACTGGAATTCTGTAATTATTTATTTTTAGAAACTTCAGAAAACTAATTTATTATGATAACCATGTGTTGTTTGTATATGGTGAAAAATAAAACCTTAAACAACTTTCACAAAATTATTTATTATAAATTTTAAATGACATTTTTTAAAAATTATATATTTGTCAACGAGCAATTGCCTAATTATTTAAATACAAGATTAGAATATTATAATACAAAAATATAAAATTTTAAAATTCAAAATCCTAATTAATTACATAGACGTAAAACTAAAACTAACATAGACAAAAAAGAAACGAAACAAAATGTCACATTTTAAAATCGATTAAACTAAATTACACATAGTATATCAAAAAAATCACGTGGAAGATATTACATAATTGCACTTAAAAAATACTTACCCAAACCACTTAGGTAAAATGCTGTCAGAGTTTTATTTGAAAAACTGTTTTTGTCTAGTACTTTAAAACAATATACTATTTGACGTATCCTTATCAAACTTGACTGAAAGTGTAAATGTGCTGTAAATCTTACGACATTGTTCAATAAGAATACGTTAAATAGGTTTAGGGTACTGGCACAAATATTTTTTACAATATTACACACCCTGTAACTCAGACAGGTGGTAGATTTTATCTAGGCGATTTGGGTTAATTCTTCATTTATACTAAGCTTATGATTCTGTAAGTTAAAATACTACCCACTGATCACCCCCTTTTCTTACCCAAGACATGATCGGATCTGCTTTATCAGTATTATGACGATCATGTCTGGTGTGGTATTAATCCATTAAACGCCAGCGTCCTATTTATAGAACACTAAAAATGTTATTTTCTTTTCAACCATTCAAATTCGTTTTAATTTTAAGGAAAATTTACCCTGTATATTTTATGATGTAGTAAACTGAATAATATATTTTGTTTGATTACATTAAAAACGCCTATAAACTTGGACAAATTTCTTGACCTTACCTAGATTTACATATTTAAAAAAAATTAATTTGGGCTTTTTTTTGTTTCTCAATGGGTTATTATTGTTAAGGTGGGTTTATTACGTCCGATAGTCATAAATAAATCTCGTAGAAATACATTGTTGAATGGTCACTATAAAGTTTTTTTACTGTCCTATAAATAAGACGCTGGTACCAGTGGATATAGAAATTTGCCTTAGGGGGAACTTTCAATGAAACACCAACCAAAAGTCATAAAAAAGTAAAACCAAATTAAGTATATAAAAGACAAATAATAACATATGCATTAAGTTCCCTTCATTTTTCTAACTAGCGTGTTTATTGGGTTGAATTTGTATGTCTGTGGTTTAAGTCAGTCCCGGCGCTAGGGTATGAGACGCCCGCCTGCGATACTAGTTTAGGCGCCCTTAAGTTTTTTTAAAATTAGTATTTTGTATAACCCAGCACAAAAAAGGCCCTTTTTGGCGCCCCCCAAAAAGGGACGCCCGCCAGCAGTGCATCCCTTACAGGCCCGTTATCGCCGGCCCTGGTTTATGTTTCATGTCAGCTAATATATTTTTATGTTTCAACAATTTTTTTCTTTAATTTTGGACCTTGTTACGGGGGAATTTTCCCTCCCCGTAGACCCGCCACTGGCTGGTACTTAGCGATATCAAAATATGTAACACTTTAGTATTGAATTGTATCTTAGTATGTGGCGAAATCGTTGGAGTTTTTTAAATGTCACATTTGTTTATTGTGATTTGCATAAAAAGTTTTGTATTTAATCATATTTGGCGGAAATATAAATTTTGGACTCTTTGTCGAGGTAGTGGATTTTGATATATTTTGACTATTATACTTGACCTTAGGATTAAGAATAATACCTGATATGTTATTTTGATAATTTATTTACCAGCAGATTATTCATTTACGAAATTGTGGATACCAAGCAACAGGAACCTTGCGGAAAAATAGATTAGCGAAGTGTCCTATACACACTATGGAAACTCTTGATAAAGAAGCTCGTGGATCGTATGACTTTCGATTTGATTTAAATGATGAAATACTTTTTGTAAAATAGAACGATAATAGTGTGTTACTGTAGCATCTAATTTTGATAGTATAGAACCTTTTATACAAGCTAGTAGATGGGATCGCAAGCTCAAAGAAAAATGTTTAATTTCTCACCCACAAGTGTTAAAAATTATAATAACTATATGGGAGGCGTGGGTCAACACAACTGGTTTGTTGGAATATGCCACTAAAATCAGAGCCAATAAGTGGTATTCTCTATAAACAAGTCAGTAAGTCAAATATTACTTTATTAGATTTTCGTCGATGTGCAGCAGTTCCTTACCTACCTTGACTCTTCGTTCAAGAAGTATTATAGAAAGACCGAGTACCTACATCATCAGCAAAAGTTTTTATGGACATAAGGTTAGATGGGAAAGGACACTTCATGAAAAATGTAAAAAGCAGAGATGATGTCAAGGAGAAAATTCTAAAGCAAAATCACTAACATAATGCAGAAAATGTACTGTAACATTAAAATCAACTCGAGTTTATTGGATATAAATAAGAATTTTAATTATCATCATTGTTGTTTTAAACTCATTCATACATACCTTTAATTATGATAACCTTAACGCTCAGAGTAGGTACTATTTATAGGACGGGTCATAATTCAAAAATGCAAAGATGTAAATTAGTTTTATGAATATTTCCTGATTAAGAACAATATTACTGATAATTACGTATAACCAAAATTTGAAAAAAAAATAAAGCGTGGCACTTGTGGTGTGTCGACAGAAGTGAATACTTCTTATAGATTCGATAGAATTCGATTCCATTCGTATGGTGTTATTTTATTTAATATAATTATGCCTATAATTTAATATATAAAATGAGTAGGTACCTTGGGTAAAACCAGGGGTAATAATAGGCGGTTGAAGCGTAGCACTGGCCCTGTTACTTTCCTTGTATACTGTAGGCCCTAGATATAGCAGACTACCCTGCTATAATCCCAAAGCCACGTCAGCGGTATAAAACGGGAGACATACCGTACAAATAGGTACACATAATGTATACCAGTATACCCAATTTAATATACATATTACATTATGTACTAGTGAATTTACCCGTTAATTTTATGATTAACAAACTTTCAAAAAAAAATTATTTCAAATTTTTAAAATAATAAACGTCTTACATCTAAACCAAGTAAATATAAAGTTACATAAAGCTTCAAATTGTTTTTCTTAATAAAGTAACCAATATATTTTTTGAATAAAATTTTATTCTTAATAAAATCGTTTTTCAAGTAAAATTGTGGCTTATTTCCCAATTAGAATAATAAATTACATAAATGACACAAATAACTAGCTTCAGAACAATATATTATTCTTTTTCAATTTGGCGAAAAAAAAGTTGTTAATAAATTACTCCTTTCAAACTATACTCGAATTATATTTTTGAACATCCTTATTTTATTTAATTACATTCACTCTGAAATAATGTCATTTATATTTTATTAGTACCTATATTAAAATCACAATAAAGATGCACTAGAAATAAACACACCAAGAAACCTTAAATGCTAGGAGGAGCACTCCCGAATCATGATTTACAATGTATAAACTTTGTAAATGATGATTTGGGATTTACAATGTATAATATATTGTAAATTATGATTTTGGTGTACTTCTCGTAACATTCAACGTGTCTTGGTTTGTTTATTTCTAGTGCATCTTTATTGTGAGTGTAGTAAAATTTCAAATTTAGTTTGACATTGATGGATCTGTCAAACTCCAACGTAAATAACGTACGCTTTGCTGATATAAATACAAACATAATAATAATTATTTGAATATAACATAATTTGTTTAAACAAAATAATTCCTTTATTCAATTTTAAAAATATTATTTTAATATAACGTACCTATATATATATATATATATATATATATATATATATATATATATATATATATATATATATATATATATATATATATATATATATATATAATATGTCAATATGTTAAAGTACCTGTATGTCAAGTCCTTTGTACTTAAAGGACGTAAGTATTTGTAATGAAATAATACTCGATGTAAAATACTTTATTTTAAAGAATTATGCACATGGTTTCCATTTTCTATCGCAGTATTAAGTATGTGACCGCTGTCGTTCAGATGACAGTAGTACCAACCTACATTCATGGTTAAGGGAGTTTTACACGAACATAACACCTCCTCCCTTGACCATGAATTACAAAAGTTAACTAGAAGTAAAAGTACTTACAAATTCAGTCTGGTAACAGGTTTCCTTACTCTAGTGGAACGCCTTAAAATGGGTTCCTCAGTTTCAGTTTGAGCCCCAGGTACACTATTCGAACTTTCCATATTGTTTGAAATTTCGGATTCATCAGTAATCACTTCGGTAGGTGGTGGTGAGACACTGTGCTCTGGAATTGATGCCTCCCTCGGAATCAAATTGTGAGTAATGGTATCCGGAATGTAACATGTTGGATTATTTTGAGATGGAGTATATTCCCCAATTTGCCGTATTTGGTCTACATGACGTTTCCATGTTCTACCATCATCTAACTGAATTAAATAATGCAATAACCCTAATCTGAGTACAATAATGCCAAATTGCCATTTAGAATGAAAATAATCCCTCACGGAAACCCTAGTTCCTATATCAAAGTTTCTTAGACTCATATCAGTATAGGTAACTCTATCACTACATGAAGGTTTAAGTAAATCTAATCTATTCCTTATTTGTCTTCCTAACATAAGTTCTGAGGGACTTTTACCTGTAACTGTATGTGGGCTTCTGCGGTATTGCATAAGTAGCTTACATAATTCAAACTCCCTGTCATTTCCCTCACTTCGCATAGCCCTTAAACATTTTTTTAGTATTTGGACATATCTCTCTCCCTGTCCATTAGTTGCAGGATGGTAGGGTGCAGTAAATTTTTGTGTAATTCCATTATCTTTCATAAAAGTTCTAAACTCATGAGAGTCAAATTGTCTACCATTGTCTGTAACAAAAACTTTAGGAATACCAAAAGTTGTAAAAATTTTTCGGCAAATTTCAATAGTAGTTTTTGTAGTAGTATTTTTTGTAAAATGAATTTCAGGCCATTTACTGAAGGAATCTACCAATATAAAATAATAACCTCCATTGAAAGGTCCAGCGTAATCAGCATGCACTCGTTCAAAACAAAATTTTGGTGGCTCCCATATATGAGAATTATCTTTAATTGGGTTGTTCTTGTGCTTATTGCACTCTAAACAATTTTTACAAAGTGACTCAATATCCTGGTCTATGTGAGGCCACCAGCAATAACTACGAGCTAAAGATTTCATTCTAACTATTCCAAAATGTGCAGTATGTAATTCTGTCAAAATTTTATTTCTCAATTTAGTAGGTATAACTACTCTTTGTCCTCTCATAATAACATCAGATTGTAATGAAAATTCAGCTTGATTTATATTGAAGCTAAATCGTTTATCAACAGGTTTTCCTGTTTTTAACCCAACAAGTAATTTTTTTAAGGTATGATCATTTTTTGTATGAAAAGCTAGATCTCTAATATTTGTAGGCAAAGTTTCAATTTGATTTATTTCAAAAATATCTGGCTCATCATGTGTGAAATTTTGTTCTGATTTTATAGGTAGACGTGAAAGTGCGTCAGCATTGAGATGAGAATCTGTATTTTTGTAACGAATGTCATAATTCAAACCTTGTAAGAAAATTGCATAATGTTGCATTCTTGTTGCACTTAAAACTGGTAGGCTTTTATCAGGTGCAAAAATTTGAACTAACGGTTTATGATCAGTGAGCAAAGTAAATTTCCTAGCACATAAATAATTGTAAAATTTTTTTACTCCAAAAATTATGCTGTAAGCTTCTTTGTCTATTTGTGAGTACCTTTGCTGTGTAGTAGTAAGAGTTTGAGAAGCAAACTGTAAGGGTCTCTCTGTACCATCTGAAAAGATATGTGAAAGTACTGCACCTACCCCATAGGGTGATGCATCAGTTGCTAGGACTAATGGTAAATTTGGGTCATAGTGACATAAAACATTTCTAGAACAAATGAGTTTTTTTGCTTTGTCAAACGCAGTTTGACAAGTATTCGACCATTTAAAATTGACATTCTTTTTAAGTAAATTATTTAATGGTTGTAAAATTGTAGAAGTATCTTTTAAAAAACGTCTGTAATAATTAATTAGGCCACAGAAACTCCGAACTTGAGTTCTGTTTGTAGGTATTGGAGCATTTGCAATTGCAGTTACCTTATCTGCACTAGTAGACACACCCGTTTTACTCATCTTATATCCACAGTAGTCAATCTCGTCTTTGAAAAATTCGCTTTTATCCAAATTTATATGTAAATTATGTTCAGATAATTTCTTTAAAACTTGTTCAAGTCTTTGTAAATGTAAGGTATTATTTGGAGCTGTAATTCTTATATCATCCTGAAATATTGAAATACCATCTATTCCTTGTAGCATTTGCTCCATTAAACGTTGCCATTTGGCAGGAGCACTAGCAATTCCAAACATTAATCGATTTGGTTGAAATAAACCTTTATGGGTGTTTAATGTAAGTAAATGTTTCATTTCATCTTTTATTGGCAAGTGTAAGTAAGCTTTCGTAATATCTATTTTTGTATATTTGTCCCCACCTGCTAATTGGGAAAGTAGGTCATCTGGTGTAGGTAAAGGGTATTCATCCACTTCAATGCAAGGGTTTAATGTGATTTTAAAATCACCACAAATGCGTATGTCCCCATTTTGTTTAACTACAGGAACAATAGGAGTTGCCCAGTCCGAAAATGCTACTTTCTTTAAGACTCCCTGATTTACTAAGGACTCTAATTCTGCCTCAACTTTAGGGCGTAATGCAAAAGCTACAGGACGGGCCTTACAAAATTTTGCTTTAGTACCAGGTTTTAGATAAATTTCAGCCTCTAACCCTTTTATTTCACCAACTGACTTTTCAAATAAATGTTTATATTTATCTAACAAAGTTGCAATTTCAAAATTTTCATGTAGAATTGTATTTACCTGATGTAAATTGATTTCCAGAGCATGTATCCACTCTCGACCAACCAGTGAGTAGCCATCACCATCCACCACATACAACTTTAGAGTGTGCTTTAATTCCTGGTGCTCAACCTCCACTGAAACTAAACCTAAAACATTCAAATTATTTTTGCAGTATGTAGTTAATTTAACATCCGATTTTTGTAATTGTAATGCAGGAAAATATTTTTCAAATATATTTTTATTTATGATTGTAACAGCAGCGCCAGAATCAATTTCAAAATTTAAAATATTACCATTCACTTTTAAATTTATAAAAAATTTATCTTTGCAATTTCCAGCATTTACTTCTAAGACCTCTTGAGCAGAGTTTACTGAATTTACTTGCCTGTGTGAATTTTGTTGTGCCTTTAAACAAACTTTTTGAATGTGTCCGACGTTTTTACAAAAGTTACAGATTAAATGCTTTTTATTACATTTATCGGCTAAATGCGAGGTGTCTCCGCATCTATAACAAGCCCTATTACGGTTATTTGACATTGTAAAAGTATTATTAGGAGAGCTACTATGATTATTTACTGTATTATTATCATTAAATTTACTAGTGTTTGTATTTTTATGAAAACTTTTTGCTTTCGCATTTAAAACATTTATACTAGCCTGATTGTAATTATTGTTGTGAGAAAATTGATTACTATCCTTTTCTGAAGTTTCCATGCTTGCTGCAATTTCTACGGCTCGGTCCAAGTCCAATCCCTTTGTTTCTAATAGTCTGGCTTGAATCCTCTTTGACTGTAAACCAAAAACAAACTGATTTCGTATAGCACTTTTTAAATATGTGGAAAAGTTGCAGTTTATGGCAAGTTTCTGTAGAGAATGTAGGTATTCTTGTATACTTTCGCCTTCTGCTTGTCTTTTTGATTGAAACCTAAATATTTCAGCAATTTCAAGTGGTGCAGGGTTGTAAAAATTATCCATTAACTTAACTGTATCCTCATATGACTTGTCTTCAGGGACCTCTGGAGCTAGTTTATCGCACAGTGTATCGTATGCTTCCGACCCCATGTAATGTAGTAAATAGGGCAATTTCATTTCCTCTGGAATTTTAAAAACTTTGTATGCTCCTTCCAGCCGTTTTACCCACCTGGACCATTTTGTAGCTGTCTGGTTAAAAGGTTCAACGGAAAACTGGAATGTAGAAACTTGTGTAGACATTACTGGAGCTGTAGCAGGTGCAACTATCGCAGTTGTAGTCGAGGAACTCGTGTTTGTACCGGCTGTAGTTGGAACGTTGTAGTTGATGTAGTGTCTGTAATATTTGTATCCATTATCCTCGTCGCCAAATGTCAAGTCCTTTGTACTTAAAGGACGTAAGTATTTGTAATGAAATAATACTCGATGTAAAATACTTTATTTTAAAGTATTATGCACATGGTTTCCATTTTCTATCGCAGTATTAAGTATGTGACCGCTGTCGTTCAGATGACAGTAGTACCAACCTACATTCATGGTTAAGGGAGTTTTACACGAACATAACACTGTATAAGTATACCTTTATGTACGGGGGTCACAGGGGATAACCGCAAGGTAACAAATGCCCAATTCGCGGTGTGCGAGTACTTGGAAGGGATACGCGAAACGATCGTGCGCGAATAGCGGAGAAATATTGCAACTTTCTTAAATAATTCATATTGTCAATTGAAATTGTCAAATTGACGTAAATTATAATATAATAATATGTTTATTAGTTTGCATGTACATGTAGCTGTATACGCTGTGAGCTTCGCTGGTGTCGCTCCTGGCGGATTACTAATTCAACTTTCACCGGTAATTTTTAAATTTATTATTTAATTGTTATCGCTTAATATTTACAGCGCAAGAAAGTAATTAAATTGTAATTGATTAATGATTTTTTTAAGATTTTGCTAATCATTGATAAAATATGAATTTCTTACTTCGGATACTTTCACAATTATCGTGTAGATGGCGCAGATTAATTTATAATTATATATTACGGAACATTAAAAAACTTAAATTCAGCATTTAAAACGTAAGTATATTTAAGGTAAAAATATATACCACAGCTTTGACCAACTAATATTTTTTATAATTAATGATTTTAATTTTAATTTTAAATTAATCACTTTGACATTTATGTCAAATTTCCGGTAAATGTTTACAGACTTGTCACTATCTGGCGCTCGCGACTTTGTAAATATCCCCTCTACGTACGAGCTCACAGCGTATGAGAATTTTACAATAATTATGTTATTTACACATAAAACAATAAACATCTGGCACTATCCGTTAAAACCAAAAATGGTCGAGCACGGAAATAGTGTGTATATCGTGTAATACAGTGGTTCCCAACCTTTTATGTCTGGCGACCCACCTTCTCATGTTTTTTCACATTCGCGACCCATCCCTCACCCACGATGATATATAATGTACATTATTCGGCTACTGTAAGAGCCACGCCGCGACCCACCTAAAATCCGCGCGCGACCCACCGGTTGGGAAACGCTGGTGTAATACATTAAAAATATAGTTGAGTACTGTTACATAAAATATAAATAATTAATAAATTCTAATTACATCTACATTAAAATTATACTTCAATTTGTACAACGTATTTATATTATTTTTTTTTATTTATTTATTCTTTTATTCTGATGATGAAAACATACCCACCTCAATGTTATGACACTCATGTAATGAACATAATATTCATTAAACCATACAAAATGATAATAGTTGTTTAATCCATTAAATTTTGCACATAGCCGCGATCTAAATTAATATATTTTTTAAATATTGATTTAACCACTGGTCATCACTGGTGAGTTGAGAGTAGTTATATATATTTTATACATCTCAGAGGAATTAAATATTTTTGGAGCTTGATAAAGGATGTATCTTTGTCCTAATTTTTTTTTGCTACTTTCAGTTTTAACATTTTTATTTGTTTTATTACGGGTTTCATAGGGGTGGCATAGTTTATGAAGCATATGTTTTTTGTTATAGATATATAGTAATATTCAATACATATATAGTTTTCTTGTATCCATTACTTTTGCTTCAACAAATAGAAGATGACTTGAGTATGTGCGTTTTTTATGTAATATTATTTTGAGTATTCTCTTTTGTAGTATGTCAATTTTTTTTAAGTATGTTTTTAATACACCACCCCAGCCAAGTATTCCGTATCTAATTCTGGACTCAACAAGTGAGTGATATAGTATTTTTAAGTACTTTACATCGATTATTGATTTTATACATTTAAATTTAGGAACTATAGCTCTCAAACATTTTATTAGTTCGTTCATATGCTTATCCCACCTTAGATGCGAGTCGATAATTATACCTAGGTATTTTATAGTATTGGATATTTTAATCGTTATGCTACGTTCCATGTTATTGATGCTTATATGATTAAAAGATGGTAGTGATACTTTATTACTACAAAATGGAATAACAAACGTTTTTTCGAAGTTAATTGTCAACCCTTTATAACTGAACCATTGAATTATTTTAAACATATCTACTTCAATTTTATTTTTTAAATCTTTCCAAGTGTCTGCACTATACAAAATAGCAGTATCATCAGCAAAACTGATTATTTTTCCTTCAGTGTTTATGTTCATTTCATGCCTATTGTCATTTAAGAAGAAAAATTATATATTGCTCCACAATATTGATATGATATGCAATTATCATATAAAGGTAAATTTAATTAATTGTATTTTGCTTGCAGTACTGCATTTTAATAACTAATTTTATTTACTACATACAATTATTTCCGTTTTAATAACAACCCAAATCTTATTTTTTCTTCTTATTATTTTTTTGGACTATGGCCTTGACAATTATCCAGTAACCAGGACCATATGATTGGCCAATATAATTAAAAGTGCGAATAAAAGTGCAGAGCGTAGAAACCAGGTGTCGCTTTTCCGAACTTGCATGGTTGCAATACGATTTTACACCCGCTAAAATTCCACACCGAACGATAAGAAGTATTCACTTAAAATACAAAAAGACAAACTTAATCCTATCTAAAATGTGTGTTGATAAGGTTTTGTCTAACATTATTACCATCTGCTCTTACCAAGCCGTTGTTAGGAATAGGAATTCCAGGATTGGGGTTTCCATCATGTAATGGCAAATCATTATCTATGCCACCATTTATGCATATGTTGTGCAAAATAGCACATGCATTGGCAATATTGCCAACTTTTTCGGGAGAATACCTTAATATTTTTGAGAGACATAGGAATCTTCCTTTAAGCACTCCATTACATCTCTCAATGCAATTACGTGCTCTTATATGTGCTTGATTATATGCATACTCTGGTGTGTCTGGCAACGCGTTTTCAACAGGAGTCATTAACCATGGCTCTTGCGGATACCCGGAATCACCCAGTAACCAATTGTTTCTTTCACCTAGCAAGCAATAAATATAATTTCTAGAGTGTTCGGTAAAAAGAGTATAAAGTTGGTAATGTGACAATACCTCCTATCTAGATATGTAAGTACCTACTTTTTATGTTTATTATTTATATTATTTGTCTGTGTACTTTCATGCTTAATTGTGTTGTAATTTTTAGCTTATAAATGTTTTATTTTGTTTTAAACCTTTAACATGTTAATTGTATTTTTTTAAATTATCGTACTTGTTTTAAAATTGTACTTATTTTGTAAAATGGGTTCGCCCGTAAATAAATAAATAAATAAATCTGCTTTTTCATGAGTTTTATAGAAGAGACAAAAAACATTTTTAGGGTCACCTCCTGTTTTCACATGTAAGTTTTGACTTATTTTGTAGCAAATAAATAGTTGAATTTACTACAAAACAAGTCCAAAAAATATCATATGAAAACAGATGACCCTAAAAATAGTTTTTAGTCTCTTACAAAACTCAGAAAAAGCATATAGGAAGTATTGTCACATCACTGACGATAAGTCAAAATATTATTTGTAATATAAAATAAATAAAATTATTTGGCCGTAGATAAAATTGGTAGTAGATATGTCAATTAATTATCGCTTTTTGTTTCTCCCGAAAAGTTGACTAAAATGACTTATATAGTCAGTTCACTAAACTCAGACACAACTGGCTAGTGATTTTAGTTGATAATTTTTTTGTTTTTGGCCAATTTTGCCAAAATTTGCAAAATTACTAACTATTTAGTAATTATTTTTTGCCAATTTTACGAAATTGGCAAAATTACTTACTAAAATCACTAGCCAGTTGTGTCCGAGTTTAGCGAACCAACTATACTTCTTTTACCAAGCACCCTAGATTTAAAGTACATTTTATCATACAGTTTGTAGTAAAACACCTAACATACCCCTTTGATAATTACTTTCCAATTCTGTTCTCACTCTTGAATTTCTCCATATAAATGCATCATGGGTAGCACCTGCATATCTTGAATTTATGTTTAAAATTTTGAGTCTATGGTCACATACCTGAAATAAGTAGTAAATGTCACAATTCACATAATAAAAAGTGAAAGGAAATTAACTTAGTCTAGAAATAATAAAACTATTAAAAACTTACCAACTGAATGTTTTTGGAGTGGTATCCTTTTCTATTTAAATAATTGTGCTCCTCAACTGCAGGTCTTAGGATTTCCACATGGGTACAATCTACAGCTCCAATCACTCCAGGGAAATTGAATGATTCCATAAATCCCTGTTTTATTTGATTTTTGGATTCTAAAGTTGTTGGGAAACATATCCATTCATTTGCCAGTGTATTAATAATTGCAGACGTAACTTCTTCCAATGCTTTGGACATACTTTGTTGAGACATAGATATGTCAAATCCACGACCAACAACTCTTTGATATGCCCCAGTGGCATAAAATCTTAGGGATCCAAAAAACTTTAGTATGGACGGAATGGCTACAGGATTATTTGTTTGTACCATATTGGGTGCAATTCGATTATACACATATTGTGCCATATCCTTATTTAACCTAAAGAGCTCTTTAAATCGAACATCTCTTATAGCGAAAGGATTGCTCTCATCTCGCATTTGGCGCCTTGCTAATACTTCGAGACGAATTTCCTCTAGCCGCTCCTCATTTTCCGCTGCTATCACGTTTAGTACATTAATAGGTAACATGCCTACAGTACCACCAATATCACCAAAATAAAATTTATTATAATTACTACACTACCTACTATTACTAGGCTATACTATATTATAATTACTACTATCTATACTACTATAATAATTGCTACACTATTACTATTAAATTTATCTACCTTATCCCTTTGTAAAAATAACCTCAATTTCCCGACTCCCAAATAAGAATAAATTAATTTGCTAAATAAAATTTATTATAATTACTATACTATATTATAATTACTATACTATATTATAATTACTATACTATATTATAATTACTATACTAATATATTATAATTACTATACTAATAACCGTTCTATAACTATGAAATTATCCACTACTTTGTAAAAATAAAATAACCTCAATATCAAAAATAAATTTTGCATATTGTATTTGCTGTGTCAAGTCAACTCATTTTGTGACGAAAGGATAGAAACTTTTCTACGTATTACGTATAGAATACTATAATGCAGGGAGTCGCACTTATTAGAAATATAATTACTTATGTATTTTTCCTTTGGTGATATGTATGTAATTATCCTACTTATATGCGAATGTGTAACTTTAAATCCAATACGTTTGCTTTTGTTAGTGATGCTTTTTTTTAATATGTAGGCATTGTTTTAATTTTTTATTATTTAGGTAGGTTTTGTTTAGTTAGAGGGTTCCTTTTATTTCTGGAATATTTTTATTACTCTCTTTGCCTTACCTCTTGTCAGCTTTCTATTTATATTCCTCCAAACTTTTTTTGTATCATATCAACGTGAATACCTTTTACACCCATATCCTGATCAACTGTCGCCCACCACGTCTTTTTCAGTCTTCCTCTTCTATTTCTTCCAGGGATTAAGCATCTTCCTGCTATTTGTATGGGATGGTCCTCATCTCTATGTTGCTCATAACGTAACCACCTTAACCTGTTTCTTATTTTGTTTCCAATAGAATCCACACCCAATTTCCTCTTATATACTCATTCCTAACTTTACCTTTTCCAGTTACTCCACTTGGTCAACAAATAACAAAGCATTCGCATCTCACCAATATACAATTTCTGTTCATCCCAATGTTTCACTGCCAAACATTCAGTACCATACATCATAACTAGTCTTAATGCAGTCCTATAGAACTTACTTTTGAGTTTTATTGGTACCTTTCTATCACACAGTACTCCACTTACCTCTTCCCATTTTTCATACATTTAGCCCTAATTCTATTATAGACCTGGGTCCCGCGTATGAAAAAAAAGTTGATTAATAGCAAGCTGAAAGTTTGTTAATGGCTTAACAGTGTTTAGTCGGACAAACTTTGATGTACGGGAACACTGGAACAGGGGAAGTTTTAATTGTGGAACAGTTTAAAAATTTGGAACGTCAGATTACGAAAATGTCTCATGTATTTTGTCTGACAAAACATCCAATTGATTTGTTACACTTTCATTAAACTCTCATGCAAAAATCAGATTGTTATTACTAACCAACATGATTGTTGGTTAGTAATAAATTAAAATGACCACTTGGTGACAAACACCAGTCTGATTTCTGCATGAGAGTTTAATGAAAGGGTAACAAATCAATTGAATGTTTTGTCAGACAAAATACATGAGGACGTTTTCGTAATCTGACGTTCCAAATTTTTAAACTGTTGTGCAATTAAAACTTCCCCTGTTCCTGTACATCAAAGTTTGTCCGACTAGACACCGTTAAGCAATTAACAAATTTTCAGCTTGCTAATAATCAACTTTTTTTTCATACGCGGGATCCAGGTCTATTACTTGTATCTAGTAACTCTATGTACTTTCTCATTGCTCAGTAATATCGATCCTACATACATAAAACTATCATCTTGTGGAGCTCTTGTTTATCCCAGCTAACTACTCTATGTGGATTTGTAATACCATATTTAAAAGAATATTCTGTTTTCGTTGCTCGAACTCTGATCGTTACCATCTCATACATGTCTAGCAGCACTCACATATTCAGCCGGCATTCCTTTCCTACTTAGTACCAGTAGGTTTCCAGTAACTTTGCCATATGTTTCTCACGATTAATAAATACTATGTGTGAGTCTTTCTTTTTCTCTTTCTCAAGTTTTTACATTAGCTGTCTTAAAAAAAATTGCTGTTGTGGACCTGCCTTGCATAAATTCAAAATGACTTTAATTTCTAGAACCTTACACTAAATTTTGTTTTCACCATAAATATACGATAATAAAAAAAGTTTACTGAAAATAACTATTGCAAACTAAATAAAACACTAAATACCTAATGTTTCAAATTTTTTATTCTTTATTAAAAATCTGGGAAATCAAAGGAGGGGAGGCTCTTATTGGTGCAATGGTGAAGGTAAAACCCCTTTAAACCCCGCCTGGGACCCAGTATATTTTGATTTTAAAAGTACAACTCTAGTATATTATAATGCTGTCTATAAAATAACATCATTACTTAACAATTCTTTAAAATTCAGACCTAAATTAAGTATGCATACATATCGTCGCCTCAAAGCAACAGTAGGATATGTACATATCCTACTATTGCACTAGTGCACTGTATATGCGTATATACCATACACATCGCAACGGTCCCTTATGACTTAACTGGTTGATCGGTGCACTAGTGCAACAGTAGGATATGTACATATCCTACTGTTGCTTTGAGGCGACGATATGTAAATATAATCTTATAAAAAATTTCACAATATTATGAATCAAGTAAAATATATAAAAACAAACTAACATCCTTGTAAATTAGCCTATACAACTACAGTAGAACCCCGATCCGTGTGCAGATTATCCGGACTGTGGATTATCTGGGCTATGATTTTCTATTACTCAAATTGAATTTTTGAGGTTTTATCAAAATAGCGTCATTTTAATCACTCGACAGAAACTCTATATGCAGAAAAGGAGACTCATAATGAAAGATTTATGTTTTCTGTTATCTTTTTATGATAGGTACAGCTGGTTCCTAAAAAAACTGATACGACTCTTAGTAAGATTTGATCATTTTGAGCAGTGTATGACTGGTCTGACATATTATATTTATTATGACAGACAAATAATAAAATAAACAAACAAACAGCCATTTTTTGAGGTTGAAGTTATCTGACCAATTTTAAGATTTGGCAGTAACAGTGACAGTATGTAAATAATAAGTATTTATCCTTCAAAATATAATAAAACTCATATTCATTATATCACACCCCATCAAAAGCTTTTTACAAGAACATAGTTAGCGATTTTGATATGGCTTAGAGCCACACTACATCAAGGTCGCCTATAATAAATCGTGCTGGTAATTGCCTTGCAGCGAGACCAAAAACAAAAAGAAGAAGAAGAAAGTACACTGCTCAATTTTCTACAAAATACGCTTTAAGAGTCGTATCAGTTTTTTTTGGAACCAGCTGTAAGTACATATCATGTATAAGAAATTCTTATGAAATATTCTTATATGAATCATATATAAGAAATTAATGATCGGATTATCTGTGCTTTTCAATTACCCGTGCCACAATCCGGTCCCAAGGAGTACGGATAATTGGGGTGCTAAGTACCTACTGTATAATAAAAATTTAATACAGATACAAAACAAAAAATATTTGTGAGCTAAAAAACTATCTTAATATCAAATTCAATGTTTACTCAGTTTCTTTTTATTTTCTCCCAAACACCTTGCAGCATCATCTAAAACAGAATTAGTATTATTCATAAGGTAGTTTTCAGCTCATATACTTTACAGTCCAACTGGTAACAGTGAATACAAATGTTATAAACTCTACAAAACAATGTGTAAGGCTGTTGTCTCCAATAGATGTTGTAAGCTGCGTATGTCACGCTGTACGAAAATTGTTCATTTTCGTTCTTTTAATAAACTTTGAAGGACAGAAAACTATCTTACAACCGAAAAGAGTTAAAGAAAAGAGTAATTCTAAAACAATTCAAATTACGGAGTGAATTGTAGTAGCCACTGACTTAACTGGTGGTATCCAATAGATGCCTTAGGCCGTGTAGGTACAGTGTTTATTGGAGACCACTGCCTTACACTCGCTTTCATATACCTGTGTTAAAGTTACATTATGTAATTTAATAGGATCCCTAAGGGATTTTACCTGAAATTGCTCATGTATCTACACATTCTTGAATCTTATAAAATTCTACTGGGTGGCACCTCAGTCATAATTTCTCTACAACAATTTTTTCTTCTATTTTTGACATATGCATGGTTCTTAATTCTTTATGTCCAGCATGTGTTTTCCAATACATAACTGACAGAAACCTGTCCTTGATCTCTCAGTTTGCAAATCAGTCTGGAGGGACAATTAATAGAACAGGTTTCTCTGTCCTAACTTTATAGTTGGGCTTATATCCTAAAGATAGACAAGTACCTATAAGTTTTAATTATTGCAAGTAATAAAGGACTTACCACATCAATAAATATAATATACTCTCCTAGCATCTATATTCCTTGCATATTATTATGTTACTTCTGTTACACTCATAGCATGACATTGATTAAAAACTACCCATACTCATAGTATAAATCATCTTGTTTCTTTGTGTGAACTGTTCTAGACCTTACATAACTTGTCTCAATTTTCTGCATATCTTTCCACGTCTGCATATTTCCATTCTTGAACAAATTTTTCAAAAACAAGAAAGTGTCAATCAGACAGACAAAAAATATACTTAATATACATAACCACAAAAATTCATCAAAATCCATATATATGTCAAAATCAGATGATAACGACCAATCCCCGTAAACGTCCGTGTGGAATTTAGTAGTCTGTTGGGAATTTGAGAACATCTCTTCTTCTTACGTCTATACTCTGAAAATTTGCATAAATGCGATCGCATCGCTTGAAGCGATAATGCACAGAGTCCCGCTGCAGGAGAAATTAAATGTGTTAAGTTAAAAGTGAAAATTATTCTGGCCATGGTGTATATATAGTGATGTTGAAAAAGTAACAGTTACTTTTACAGAAAAAGTACTCGTTACTTACGAATACCGAAAGTACCGATTACTATACAGAGAGGCAAATCGTTACTTTGATTACTCTGATTACTTCGTTACTTTGTACCAATCGTATCAGAGCGGGTAACGACTATTGTATCTACAACCAATACACTTGATTACTTTCTATAAAAAAAATACCAATCGTGTCCTAGCGAGTAACGGACGGGACCGGTATTTTACGAGTGTTATGGAATATCGTTATCGGTATGAAGCGTTTTAAGGGTGTGACAGAATACCTATACAAAATACCTTCCTACTGAGAAATACGATTCTCGATATGATTATCGGTACTCGAATACAAAAGTAACAAAAGTAATCATATAGTAATCAAAGTAGCGAATACTGTAAATGATTACTTTATACAAAAGTAACGATTTATCCCTTAAACAGATCGGTGAAGGTCGTTGTTATATCGAAATACCTATACAAAATATATACCTACTGAGAAATACGATTCTCGATATGATTACCGGTACTCAAATACAAAAGTAATCATAGTAATCCAAAGTAACGAATACTGTAACTGTAAATGATTACTTTATACAAAGGTAACGATTTGTAACGAATCCTCGAAAGTAACTATAATCAACATCACTACTATGAATAATAATTCCTTTGCATTGCCCCTACAGTGTAGGCAACCACAACCGACGTTAATATCGTTTTTCTTTATAAAATTTTCAATTTTCATTATTTTCAATTAAAGCCAGTTTATTTATAATCCGCAAACGAGGAGCAATTAGGTGATACGGTTATTTGTCAATTTTACGGCTTTTTATACCCAGAAAATGAAAATTTATTCGAAATCTCAATTTTTTATTTGGTTATATCTCGAAAACGGAAAATCCGCAAATGAAATTTCGAATGGAGGGAATATTCTCAAATCAGGAGGAATTATTTTAGATATATGGTGGATAATACTTTTGCTAATACAGTTTAGGCCCACCAAAATGGAAATCTTTTTTCTTCGGAAAATTCTTAATTTTTATGATTTTTAGTTAAAAGTTAAAAATTTTAGTTTAGTAAAAAGGTATATTCATAATCCTCAAACGAGGAGGAATTAAAAGATATGATTATTTAGTGGTTTTATAGCTTTTGATATTTACAAAAAGGAAATAAACACTTTGGTGCGGCGCCGAAAATTTTTATTTTTTATAACTCTAAAACGGAAAATCCGCAAATGAAATTTTGAATGGAGGGATTTTCTTACGTCAGAAGCAATTATTTTAGATATGCATTACAATACAGATAATACTTTTGCAAATACAGTTTAGGACCATCAAAATGGAAAATTTTTTTCTTCGGAAAATTTTTAAGCTTTATGATTTTTAGTTTAAACCAGGTCTATTCGTAATCCTCAAACCAGAAGAAATTAAATGATATAGTTATTGTTATTTTTACAGCTTTTAATAAATATCCCGATAATGGAAATATATACTTTGGCGCTGTCCCGAGAAATTTCATTTTGATATAACTTAAAAATGGAATATCCGCAAATGAAATTTCAAAGGAGGGATTACCTTTAAGTCAGGAGGAGTTATTTTGACTATGGTACATACTACTTTTAGCCTTACAGTAAGTTTAGGTTTACCAAAAGTGAAAATTATTCTGGCATTCCTTTGCCCCTACAGTATAGGCAAAAAAACATTAATATCGTTTTTCCTTTATAACATTTTCAATTTTCACAATTTTCAATTAAAACCAGTTTATTCATAATCCGCAAACGAGGTGCAATTTTTTGATATGGTTATTTAGTGACTTTACGGCATTTTATACCCTGAAAATCGACATTTATTTTTAGCGCTGCGCCGAAATCTCCACTTTTGATTTGCTTATATCTCGGAAACGGAAACTCCGCAAATGAAATTTTGAATGGTGCAATTATCCGCAAACGAGGTGCAATTTTTTGAGTTATGGTAGAAGTCAAAATAACGACTTTAAAAAAACCGTTTCGCTAACTTTATGACGCTTGTACTGTGACCACCTGAGACTGTGGATTGCAAGCGGTCTAACTGTGTATAATTTTACATGCATCTGATCTGCAACGGAACTGACGTCACATACTGTTTACAATTTCTGACGTGAAGTTGGCGTTGACAGGTGTTTTTGTGGTTAATAAATAATAAATATTTTATTTGGTGACATATTTTAATGTAAAATACATTGTAAAACAGGTAACATTATGTATTAAGGAAATATTAAGTCAATAATTTAATGCATTCCTGTTGGTAAATCAAGAAATTATTCCGGAAACCAAGAGTCGGCCATTGTTATGTCAAGTTATTAGCTACTTTTTATCAGCTACTTTAGACGCCAGAATTTTGCTCATAGGTTCTATCCTGGGTGTTTTTATATCAATGGTGGATTGTCATTGTCAAAAATGTCAATAGGGCTTTTCATCGATTGTCATTTGTTTCGAGCTTCTGTCATATGTTGTATAATCTGTGTATAATTATTAACATACACGGATTATATGAGATATGACAGAAGCTCGAAACAAATGACTGTGAATGAAAAGCCCTATAGGGCTTTTCATCGATTGTCATTTGTTTCGAGCTTCTGTCAAGTGTCACATAATATTAATATATCTACGTCATACGTCTTTTGTTTGTATTATTGTATATACCTTAGACAAGGAAAGAGAGAGGACGAGTAATCCTATGACCAAAAGTGAAGCCAAACCGACACCAGAGATTTTGATCATCGACGTATCTTTGGGGTATTGTTATGCATTGAGTATTTAAAATAAAAACATGAAATGTATTTAAAATGAAGAATTTGTGTACGGTAAATGTTTTATTAAGTTGCTCATATTACGTACATATGTTTCAATACATACATATGTTTTTATTACGAATTTTAGATGATGATTTACTTTATTTTTTATGAAATTTTAACCTTCAACGAACACCCACCACTGGCAACCCATTGTTATTTTTGACGTGACCGCCATGTTTCTGGTGACAAACAAACCAAAAACTGGCTTCACTTTTGGAACGTGTGTTTTAAATGAGTGTTACCCGTCCTCTCTTTTTTCCTTGTCTAAAGGCTGTATGACACTATGCATTTTCTTGTATTATTTCTAATATCGTTTCTGATATCGTTTCTTGTATACATTTTCTTGTATCATTTCTTGTACGTACATTTGTGCCCTGTATGACACTATGCAAGTTCTTGTATCGAAAATTGTATGAAATTCGGCACGTGATTGGTCGAAATTTTGTTTGTCACCCTGTGTCACGTTATGGTAGTACTGCATCTACAGACACAGCTGATTTTAAATATTTTATAAAATTTATAAACTTTTATATAATTAACATTTTAATGTTAACCAGAATTTTACGTTGACTGAGGTTGATTATTTGTGTTTTTATTTTGTTTTGATATTTGTGCTAAAATATTTGCATTAGAATTATCTTCAGTTTGATCCAAATTAGGAACTATTGTATTTTCGTCTATTAAAAAATTATGCACCATGAAACCTAAATTTATAGTTTGAACTTTACTAGGAGCTAAATATATGGTTATTAGTAGAACAGTAGTCCATACCAAACGGTATATTAAGTATCAATAAAAGATTTATAAATAATACCTACAAAAACACAAATAAATTCATCAATACATTATCCCATTTTCATTTCAGCCGCCATTATGAGTAAGTAATTTTGACATTTTAGATGTTTTACCAGCAGGTTTTACGTTTTTGCTCTTTGCGCAGAAATTGGCGCAGTTCTTGTACAATAATCTGTGCCTGACACAAATTCTTGTATCGTTTCTGATATCGTTTCTTGTATCTGTGTATGACACTATGCATTTTTTTGACATATATCAGAAACGATATTAGAAATGATACAAGAAAATGTATAGTGTCATACAGCCTTAAGGTATATACCAATAACGTATGTCGTAGATATATTAATATTATGTGACACATGACAGAAGCTCGAAACAAATGACTGTGAATGAAAAGCCCTATAGGGCTTTTCATCGATTGTCATTTGTTTCGAGCGTCTGTCATGTGTCACCTAATATTAATATATCTACGTCATACGTCTTTGGTTTTTATCATTGTTATATACCAATAACGTATGGCGTAGATATATTAATATTATGTGACACATGACAGAAGCTCGAAACAAATGACTGTGAATGAAAAGCCCTATAGGGCTTTTCATCGATTGTCATTTGTTTCGAGCTTCTGTCATATGTTGTATAGTCTGTGTATAATATTAATATACACAAATTATACGACATTTGACAGAAGCTCGAAACAAATGACTGTGAATGAAAAGCCCTATTCGCTCCGAGCGTTAACAAAGTGTCAAAGCAAAATCAACCGACCTGCTCATGGTGGCGGTTTTTTGAAATTTTATAAGGACGCTTTGTGTATGTTTAAATGAAACATTTAAAAAAAATGCCGTATCACGCTAGTGATATTATGTATTAATATAAACAGCAAATAAAAACGCACTTAATCTGATATAAATTCTTCACTTTCCAATATTGATCATCAGTTTGATTTTGTATACATAACCTCACTATCGCAGTTTATGTCAATAAATCTTTATTAACGAAAAAGAAAATATTTTTGTTGCACTATAAATTACAGAATAAATTAATAACTAATGAATTCTAACAATGGTATTCAGTTATTATCACTATAAAATAAAATATTCAAGTTTAACAAAATAATCCCATAAGACTCAAGGCCCCGTCTCACCATCAAATAATTGACAGTTATTTGATCAAACTTGACAGTTAGTGACACAAAGTGACAGTTAGTATGTATAGTTTGTGTCACTAGTCAAGTTTGACTGTCAAGTTTGATCAAATAACTGTCAATTATTTGATGGTGAGACGGGGCCTTCAATGTTAAAACAGCGTCATAAAGTTAGCGAAACGGTTTTTTCAAAGTCGTTATTTTGACTTGTACCATAACTCAAAAAATTGCACCTCGTTTGCGGATAATTGCACCATTCAAAATTTCATTTGCGGAGTTTCCGTTTTCGAGATATAAGCAAATCAAAAGTGGAGATTTCGGCGCAGCGCTAAAAATAAATGTCAATTTTCAGGGTATAAAATGCCGTAAAGTCACTAAATAACCATATCAAAAAATTGCACCTCGTTTGCGGATTATGAATAAACTGGTTTTAATTGAAAATTGTGAAAATTGAAAATGTTATAAAGGAAAAACGATATTAATGTTGGTTGCCTATACTGTAGGGGCAAAGGAATGCCAGAATAATTTTCACTTTTGGTAAACCTAAACTGTAAGGCTAAAAGTAGTATGTACCATAGTCAAAATAACTCCTCCTGACTTAAAGGTAATCCCTCCTCTGAAATTTCATTTGCGGATATTCCATTTTTAAGTTATATCAAAATGACATTTCTCGGGACGGCGCCAAAGTATATATTTCCATTATCGGGATATTTATCAAAAGCTGTAAAAATAACAATAACTATATCATTTAATTTCTTCTGGTTTGAGGATTACGAATAGACCTGGTTTAAACTAAAAATCATAAAGCTTAAAAATTTTCCGAAGAAAAAAAATTTCCATTTTGGTGGTCCTAAACTGTATTTGCAAAAGTATTATCTGTATTGTAATGTATATCTAAAATAATTGCTTCTGACGTAAGAAAATCCCTCCATTCGAAATTTCATTTGCGGATTTTCCGTTTTAGAGTTATAAAAAATAAAAATTTTCGGCGCCGCACCAAAGTGTTTATTTCCTTTTTGTAAATATCAAAAGCTATAAAAGCACTAAATAATCATATCTTTTAATTCCTCCTCGTTTGAGGATTATGAGTATACCTTTCTACTAAACTAAAATTTTTAACTTTTAACTAAAAATCATAAAAATTAAGAATTTTATGAAGAAAAAATATAATCCCTCCATTCGAAATTTCATTTGCGGATTTTCCGTTTTCGAGATATAACTAAATAAAAGATTTCAAATAAATTTTCATTTTCTGGGTATAAAAAGCCGTAAAATTGCTAAATGACCATATCACCTAATTGCTCCTCGTTTGCGGATTATAAATAAACTGGCTTTAATTGAAAATAATAAAAATTGAAAATTTTATAAAAAAAAAACGATATTCATGTCGGTTGTGGTTGCCTACACCGTAGGGGCACAGGAAAAGGAATAGTAGTGATGTTGATTATAGTTACTTTCGAGGATTCGTTACAAATCGTTACTTTTGTATAAAATAATCATTTACAAAATAAAAATGTATACCATTTTTATTCAGTTACAATGCGAAGGCAAAACAATCTTACTTTTCAATTAGAATACGGAGTGCAATCCAGCTACCGAGAGCTTTCCCACACATTTCAACTGAAACAAATAGGGTAGGGGACTTCTGGCAATTGAAAGATGAAGTTTTTCAATCCTAATAGCAATATTAATAATATTGAAAATATTAAAAATATTGAGCGGCCGTGGGTAACGGCATAAACGCTGGCCTCATACGCCAGTAGGCGTGGGTTCGATCCCTGCCAAAGACAAACCATTTTCATTTCCAATAATGACACGAGCCGTCTCACCGTGCCTCGGAGAGTACGTTAAGCCGTCGGTCCCCCTGGGCTAGTGTACATCGACACTAGTTACTTGAAACAGGGTTAAAGATGTAATTGGCGCTGGAACTATCCGAAAGGATCTCCCCGGCAAAAATGCCATACGATATTATTATTATATTATTATTAAAAATATTACTAAAAGATTTTTAAATTGAAAAACTTATTGGTACATTTTCCTGGTGACACCTCCAAGACTTCTACAATTTGCAAGCCAAATGGATGCTGCAGTGAAGACAAAGGGAAGGAATTCTACACTATGCAATTCACATCCCCGTCTGCAGCTTGGTATAAAGTTCCAACGGAAAATGCACCTAGTTACTCTACGGAGTAATACGACTATACGCTGTGAGCTCGTAGGTAGAGGGGATAATTAAAAAGTCGCGAGCGCCAGTAGTGACAAGTATGTAAACCTTTACCGGAAATTTGACATAAATGTCAAAGTGATTAATTTAAAACATTGAAATTAAAAACATTAATAGGAAATAATATTAGTTGGTCAAAGCTCTGGTGTATATTTTTACCTTTATACTTACGTTTTAAATACTGAATTTTAAGTTTTTTTAATATTTTGTAATATGTAATTATAAATTAATCTGAACGCCATCTACACGATAATTGTGAAAGTATCCGAAGTAAGAAATTAATATTTCATTAATAGAACGTTAAAATGGTTAGCAAAATCTTTAAAAAATCGATTACAATTTAATTACTTTTTTGTGTTGTAAGAATTAAGCGATAACAATTAAATAATAAATTTAAAAATTACCGGTAAAAGTTGCATTAGTAATCCGCTAGGAGCGACACCAGCGAAGCTCAGAGCGTATTAAATAAAAATGTATACCATTTTCAGTTGCAATGCGAAGGCAAAACAATCTTACTTTTCAATTAGAATACGGAGTGCAATCCAGCTCTCTGAATCGCGATTTTCGATTCTTATTGGAATATCATCGGAGAGAGCGTAGGCTTGGTATCCATATCCTAACTGACCAGCACCGAAAGCTTTCCCATACATTGCAACTGAAACAGATAGGGTAGGTGACTAGCGTCATCTGGCAATTAAAAGATGAAGTAAAGGCTGTATGACACTATGCATTTTCTTGTATCATTTCTAATATCGTTTCTGATATCGTTTCTTGTATACATTTTCTTGTATCATTTCTTGTACGTACATTTGTGCCCTGTATGACACTATGCAAGTTCTTGTATCGAAAATTGTATGAAATTCGTCACGTGATTGGTCGAAATTTTGTTTGTCACCCTGTGTCACTTTATGGTAGTACTGCATCTACAGACACAGCTGATTTTAAATATTTTATAAAATTTATAAACTTTTATATAATTAACATTTTAATGTTAACCAGAATTTTACGTTGACTGAGGTTGATTATTTGTGTTTTTATTTTGTTTTGATATTTGTGCTAAAATATTTGCATTAGAATTATCTTCAGTTTGATCCAAATTAGGAACTATTGTATTTTCGTCTATTAAAAATTTATGCACCATGAAACATAAATTTATAGTTTGAACTTTACTAGGAGCTAAATATATGGTTATTAGTAGAACAGTAGTCCATACCAAACGGTATATTGTATCAATAAAAGATTTATAAATAATACCTACAAAAACACAAATAAATTCATCAGTACATTATCCCATTTTCATTTCAGCCGCCATTATGAGTAAGTAATTATGACATTTTAGATGTTTTACCAGCAGGTTTTACGTTTTCGCTCTTTGCGCAGAAATTGGCGCAGTTCTTGTACAAGAATCTGTGTCTGACTCAAATTCTTGTATCGTTTCTGATATCGTTTCTTGTATCTGTGTATGACACTATGCATTTTTTTGACATATCAGAAACGATATTAGAAATAATACAAGAAAATGTATAGTGTCATACAGCCTTAAGAAAAGTAAGATTGTTTTGCCTTCGCATTGCAACTAAATAAAAATGGTATACATTTTTATTTTATAGTCGTATTACTCCGTAGAGTAACTAGGTGCATTTTCCGTTGGAACTTTACCAAGCTGCAGACGGGGATGTGAATTGCATAGTGTAGAATTTCTTCCCTTTGTCTTCACTGCAGCATCCATTTGGCTTGCAAATTGTAGAAGCCTTGGAGGTGTCACCGGACGGGTGAACCCTGGAGAACCTGAGCAACCTTACCGGAGATTGGGTAACCAACCCCAGTGGAAAGTAGGGTAAGGGCTGACGAGGAAGGGAGAAATGGTCCTCCGAAAAGGGGGTTGGAACGTATGGAATGTCAGAACGCTAAATAGACCAGGAGCACAGAAGATCCTTCTACACGAACTGAAAAGATATAAAATAGGAATCACTGCAGTACAAGAAACTAAATGGTTGGGAAAACGTAGCCGGGACACTAAAACACACACTATACTGTATAGCGGTAAAGATGAAGGAAATAAAGAATTTGGAGTAGCCTTTATCGTAGATAATAAAATGAAGCACCTGATAACAGATTTTCAAGCCATCAATGAAAGAATCTGCAAGCTTAGGCTAAAAACGCATTTCTTTAACATAACCCTTATAAATGTGCACTGTCCCACAAATGAACAGGAAGAAGACACTAAGGTAGCCTTTTATCAAGATCTAGAACGAATCTATGACTCAATACCAAGAAACGACATTAAAATGGTGATAGGCGACACAAACGCCAAGATCGGAAAAGAAGAAGAGTACATAGGGGTAATAGGGAAACATAGGGAAACACAATAAATCAAATAGACCATATACTGACTGAAAAAAGAATGGCGACGAGTATATTAGATGTAAAAAGCAGACGTGGCGCAAGCTGTGACTCAGACCATCTACTAGTGCAGACACGGTTTAGATGCAAAATCAGTCGAAAGGTAAAGGAAAAATATCCAAAACAAGAAAAACTAACCTTAGATAACCTAAAAGTCCCTGAGATACAAGAAAGATTTGAGAGAACAGTGGATGAAAAATTACTAGAAGAAAACAGAGCAGACTCCACAATAGAAAATCAATGGAACACCATAAGCAGTATCATACTAAACACAGCGAAAGAAATCCTAGGAACAAAGACACAACGGAGAGAAGAAACATGGTTCGATGAAGAATGCAAACAAGCTATACAGGAAAGAAATAAAGCACATAAGAATTACATACTCAGACGTACTAGAGAGAGAAAAACAGAATTTGAGAACAAAAGACGAAGAGCAGATAAACTGTGCAGGCAGAAAAAGAGAAAGTACGAAAACCAACGGATACTAAATATAGAAAGGGAGTTTAAGGAAACGATAAACACTTATTAGTTCATACCAACTTATCAAACATTTAAGACAGGGATACAAACCGAAGACTAGCCTCTGCAAAAATAAGAAGGGTGAAATCATTAGCGATATGGACGAAATTAAGATAACCTGGATGACATATTTTAAGGAAGTATTAAACAAAGGGGCACAACCACCATTACAACAACAGAGGCAGCAGCAGACATGGCAGGAGATACAACAACAAGAACTGGGGAAGATGGAGAAGAAAATGAATTAACTAGGCCCCCAAAGCTAGAGGAGGTCCAAACGGCAATCCACATACAAAAAAGCCATAAAGCACCGGGAATAGATAAAATACCGGCAGAACTACTCAAGCAAGGAGGAAGGAATTTGACACAACAGATGTACCAGCTAATACGAGAGATATGGATAGAAGAAGAAATCCCCAACAATGGAAGAAAAGTATAATCTGCCCTATTCATAAAAAAGGAGACAAACTGTTGTGTCAGAATTATAGAGGCATCTCTTTACTTTGTTCGGGATACAAAATATTCACAAACATCCTTAATCGAAGACTTCAACCTCTCACGGAAAAAATCATCGGGGAATATCAAGCAGGGTTTAGGCAAAATAGATCTACCATTGACCAACTATTTACAGTTAAACAAATACTAGCCAAAACATGGGAATATGACATGGACGTTTACAATGGGTGCGTTCGGACGACCATAGCGGCTGACTGTCAGCAGAAATCGGCTGAGTGGTTGTATCCAGCCGTGATAGGGAAAGCTTAGTAAATCTCTCAGCGGCTGACTTCCAGCGGTGACGTCTGACAACTATTGCTAGCTCAGCTGTCCAGCCGCTGTGGTCGTCCGAACGCACCCAATCTCTTTGTAGATTTTAAAGAAGCCTATGATTCAATAGATAGAACAATTCTACCTAATATATTGGAAGAATTTAGCATACCATCAAAATTAATACGACTAGTGCAAATGACAATGACAGAAACAGAAGCACAGGTATGTATTCAAGGACAGATCACTGATGCGTTTACGATAACGCAAGGACTGAAACAAGGCGACGGACTGGCTCCAACGCTTTTTAATCTTGTTCTTGAATATGTAATTAGACGGTTGACGGTGAGAGGAAATAACATACTTACAAACAAATCTACTCAATTAGCAGCATACGCAGATGATATAAACATAATGAGCAGAACAATAAATGTAGCGGAAGAAACCTACGTTGAGTTGAAACAGAGTGCAGAAGCAGTAGGGCTAGCAATAAATACAAATAAAACAAAACTACTCATACAAACCAGATCAAATAGACCGGCGCAACAACACTTTATTGACGATATACAACATATGAATAGATTCACTTACCTAGGAATGGATCTGGTTGCAAGCAATGAAGAACCGGAAATAAATAGAAGGCTTGTGCTGGCAAATAAAGCCTATTTCGCGATGGGCCACATATTCAAATCGCTAGACGTACACCGGAAAACAAAACTCCGGGTATATAAAACAATAATCAGGCCCATAGTAAGTTATGGCTGCGAAACATGGGTGGTGACACAGAAATCTGCCAATGCATTAGATGTGTTTGAAAGAAAAATATACCGTAGGATACTGGGCCCAATAAGTGAAAATAACAACTTGCGAATTAGGTATAATAGAGAAATATACGAGCAATATAGCGAACCAACTCTAGCACAATACACTAAACTGCAGAGATTACGGTGGGCAGGGCACGTGGTCCGCATGCATGAGAATTGAATCCCCAGAAAATTGCTAAATGCAACAATGCAGGGAAAAAGACCTGTTGGAAGACCTAAAAAGAGATGGGAAGACGAAGTCGATGAGGATGCCAGGAACTTCCTGGGCACGCGTTCATGGAAAAGAACAGCGGTAAATCGAAATTATTGGAGAAGCTTGTTGAAGGAGGCCAAGGCTCAATTTGGGCTGTAGTGCCATTGGATGGATGGATGGATGGAGGTGTCACCAGGAAAATATACCAATAAGTTTTTCAATTTAAAAATCTTTTAGTAATATTTTTAATATTTTCAATATTATTAATGTTGCTATTAGGATTGAAAAACTTCATCTTTCAATTGCCAGATGACGCTAGTCACCTACCCTATTTGTTTCAGTTGCAATGTGTGGGAAAAGCTCTCGGTGCTGGTCAGTTAGGATATGGAGAACAAGCCTACGCTCTCTCCGATGAGATTCCAATAAGAATCGAAAATCGCAATTCAGAGAGCTTGATTGCACTCCGTATTCTAAATGAAAAGTAAGATTGTTTTGCCTTCGCATTGCAACTGAATGAAAATGGTATACATTTTTACTTTATAGTCGTATTACTCCGTAGAGTAACTAGGTGCATTTTCCGTTGGAACTTTACCAAGCTGCAGACGGGGATGTGAATTGCATAGTGTAGAATTCCTTCCCTTTGTCTTCACTGCAGCATCCATTTGGCTTGCATATTGTAGAAGCCTTGGAGGTGTCACCAGGGAAGTGGACCAATAAGTTTTCAATTTAAAAATCTTTTAGTAATATTTTTAATGTTTTTCAATATTATTAATGTTGCTATTAGGATTGAAAAACTTCATCTTTCAATTGCCAGATGACGCTAGTCACCTACCCTATTTGTTTCAGTTGCAATGTGTTGGAAAAGCTCTCGGTGCTGGTCAGTTAGGATATGGAGAACCAGCCTAAGCTCTCTCCGATGAGATTCCTATAAGAATCGAAAATCTCGATTCAGAGAGCTGGATTGCACTCCGTATTCTAATTAAAAAGTAAGATTGTTTTGCCTTCGCATTGTAACTGAATAAAAATGGTACACATTTTTATTTTGTAAATGATTACTTTATACAAAAGTAACGATTTGTAACGAATCCTCGAAAGTAACTATAATCAACATCACTACTATTCCTTTGCCTTTGCCCCTACAGTGTAGGCAACCACAACCGACATTAATATCGTTTTTCTTTATAAAATTTTCAATTTTTATTATTTTCAGGATACGTCAAAATAATTGTCAAAGTTAATTTAAATTTGGAAATCTCTCCGAAAAATATTAATTTTTGGCGGATTATTTGATTTATACCGTTCTAATTTAGTTTGTTTAGTTTTGTTAAACTTTTCCTTATTTAGTTTACATTTTGAAAGTGTTCATAAGTTAAACGTTACTTGAAAACTCCTCTATGGAGTCATCTAGTGGAGGCGAACCGCCTGATATTGAGAATTCGATGGATAGTAGCTGTGATTTACAAGATTTAAATGGATTTCTACCCAACCAGCCTCAAAATAAGATAAGTAGTAGTATTAATCTTAACAATATTAATGAAAAACAAAATACTTTAGTAAACTCAGATCAACCAAAAAAAACCAGGCCTGTTTATTTATACGAAAAAATTGATTTAGGACCTTTTTACATTTTCATTGAAAACTCCAGTTTAAATTTTACAGGAAAATTAAACGCTGTTAAAATAGGCGAGATCCTATTTACGTTACATCCAGAAATTGACAATTATATAAAAAAAATTGACTCAATCGGACGCAACCGAGTTAGGGTCTCATTTAAAAATTATAGTAGCGCAAATGCTTTAGTTACTTCCAAATTCCTTATTCAAAAAAATCTGACCGCATACATTCCAAAATTTCAATTGTTTAAACTAGGTGTAGTAAGGGATATAGATTCAGATATATCGGAAGAATATCTTAAAAATAGAATAAAGGAATTTGATCACCATTGCAAATTCTCGGTTGAGTATGTGAAACGAATAACAAGAAAAATAGTAGCAGATGACAAAGTAATATTTAATCCAACAAAATCAGTTATTGTGTCTTTTAAATGCCAGAATATACCAAAGTATGTAGTAATTAATCATGTCTTACACACTGTTGAAAAATACCAGCAAAAGGTAATTATCTGTTACCACTGCTATAGGTATGGGCACATGAGTAAGCAGTGTAAAAGTAATCCTCGCTGTTTTAAGTGTCATGAATCTCACCTTTCCGATTCTTGTTCTTTATCATCGTTTAACAAAAAATGTCTATCCTGTGAAGGTGAACACTTCACTAATGAATGGGAGATATGCCCAGAATTTGATCGCCAAAAGAAAATAAAACATTATATGTCTGAAAACAGCTTATCTTTTAAGGAAACAATTAAACTCTTTCCTAAGATAACTTATGCATCTATAGCAGCCAATAATTCCTCAATAAATTCTCATCAAACTCCAAATATGAATGCACCATCCTCTTCATATTCCTTTACTCAATTGTCCACGTCTCAAACATCTTCCAATCAGTTCGCTCTACCTTCAGTTTCAAATAGATATACAATAATAAAACCACCAAAATACAAACGACCTATCTCTTCCTCACCAGACCAAGTAACAATGGAACATCAAAAAATAATAAAGTTAAACCCCATGTCCAACAGACCTGGTGGTATTATCACCTCTTCTTCGTATCAATCTACATTTAATCCAGAACAAGGATCTAAAATACATGAACCATCAAAAGAATTAACAGAATTAATATCAAATATAGTTACAAGTATTATCTCTAATATAAATCACAAAAATTTTGAAATTCCAGAAAAATCAGTTCTAGTAAATTCAATTCAATCAGTTTTAAGTTCTCTCTTATATAATAATGAATAGATTGGTAATTTGTCAATGGAATTGTAGATCGGCTAACTCTAATAGAGAAAACCTTATCCACCTATTAGAAGACCAGAAAGTTGATATCGCATTATTATCAGAAACTAGATTTAAACCAGAAAAGTATTATAACTTTCACGGGTACAATATTGTCAGAGACGACCGCTTTTCAGTAACTGTTGGCGGTGGCTCAGCAATTTTAATAAATTCAAACCTATATTACGAGGAAGTCACCATGAAAGTAGATTTAATAAACGTCAATAAAGTAGCAATAAAAATAAAGTTTTGTTAAACTTTTCCTTATTTAGTTTACATTTTGAAAGTGTTCATAAGTTAAACGTTACTTGAAAACTCCTCTATGGAGTCATCTAGTGGAGGCGAACCGCCTGATATTGAGAATTCGATGGATAGTAGCTGTGATTTACAAGATTTAAATGGATTTCTACCCAACCAGCCTCAAAATAAGATAAGTAGTAGTATTAATCTTAACAATATTAATGAAAAACAAAATACTTTAGTAAACTCAGATCAACCAAAAAAAACCAGGCCTGTTTATTTATACGAAAAAATTGATTTAGGACCTTTTTACATTTTCATTGAAAACTCCAGTTTAAATTTTACAGGAAAATTAAACGCTGTTAAAATAGGCGAGATCCTATTTACGTTACATCCAGAAATTGACAATTATATAAAAAAAATTGACTCAATCGGACGCAACCGAGTTAGGGTCTCATTTAAAAATTATAGTAGCGCAAATGCTTTAGTTACTTCCAAATTCCTTATTCAAAAAAATCTGACCGCATACATTCCAAAATTTCAATTGTTTAAACTAGGTGTAGTAAGGGATATAGATTCAGATATATCGGAAGAATATCTTAAAAATAGAATAAAGGAATTTGATCACCATTGCAAATTCTCGGTTGAGTATGTGAAACGAATAACAAGAAAAATAGTAGCAGATGACAAAGTAATATTTAATCCAACAAAATCAGTTATTGTGTCTTTTAAATGCCAGAATATACCAAAGTATGTAGTAATTAATCATGTCTTACACACTGTTGAAAAATACCAGCAAAAGGTAATTATCTGTTACCACTGCTATAGGTATGGGCACATGAGTAAGCAGTGTAAAAGTAATCCTCGCTGTTTTAAGTGTCATGAATCTCACCTTTCCGATTCTTGTTCTTTATCATCGTTTAACAAAAAATGTCTATCCTGTGAAGGTGAACACTTCACTAATGAATGGGAGATATGCCCAGAATTTGATCGCCAAAAGAAAATAAAACATTATATGTCTGAAAACAGCTTATCTTTTAAGGAAACAATTAAACTCTTTCCTAAGATAACTTATGCATCTATAGCAGCCAATAATTCCTCAATAAATTCTCATCAAACTCCAAATATGAATGCACCATCCTCTTCATATTCCTTTACTCAATTGTCCACGTCTCAAACATCTTCCAATCAGTTCGCTCTACCTTCAGTTTCAAATAGATATACAATAATAAAACCACCAAAATACAAACGACCTATCTCTTCCTCACCAGACCAAGTAACAATGGAACATCAAAAAATAATAAAGTTAAACCCCATGTCCAACAGACCTGGTGGTATTATCACCTCTTCTTCGTATCAATCTACATTTAATCCAGAACAAGGATCTAAAATACATGAACCATCAAAAGAATTAACAGAATTAATATCAAATATAGTTACAAGTATTATCTCTAATATAAATCACAAAAATTTTGAAATTCCAGAAAAATCAGTTCTAGTAAATTCAATTCAATCAGTTTTAAGTTCTCTCT